>NC_079436.1:52309887-52337387 GCF_903798145.1 Danio aesculapii
TTAGTCAGTTTGACTAATGTGAGTTGAGAGGACTCGAACACTTCATTTGATTCAACTAATCAATTTAAGACAGTAAGCTTTTTTTTTACAGCGTTGGACAACATTGG
Source organism: Danio aesculapii (assembly GCF_903798145.1). NCBI lineage: Eukaryota > Metazoa > Chordata > Actinopteri > Cypriniformes > Danionidae > Danio > Danio aesculapii. Next base: position 52,309,995 of record NC_079436.1, read on the forward strand.
TTTGTTCTTTTTTAGCTTAGTTCCTTTATTAATCAAGAGTCACCACAGCAGAATGAACCGCCAACTTATCCAGCATATGTTTTACGCAGCGGATGCCCTTCCAGTTGCAACGCAACACTCAGAAACATCCATACACATTCATACACTACGGCCAATTTAGTTTATTCAATTCACCTATAGCACATGTGTTAGTACTGTGGGGGAAACAGGAGCACCTGGAGGAAACCCATGCCAACATGTGGAGAACATGCAAACTCCACACAGAAATGCCAACTGACTCAGCCAGGGCTCGAACAATCGACCTTCTTGCTGTAAGGCGATTGTGCTACCCACTGCACCACCGTGCAGCCCGTTCTGTAGACAATCAAAATAAATAACAAATATTTTCTCAATAATCTTGACAAAATAAAAATGATTTAAAAAGCTAGTCTGGGTCGGTGCCTACGGCGCAGTGGAAAGTGCACCGACACATGCACTCCGCAGCGACCCTGGTTAGATTCCCGCCTCGAGGTCCTATGCCGATCCTTCCCTTCTCTCTGCTCCCCATACTTTCCTGTCAATTCTCTCTACTGTCCTGTCAAAATTAAGGTTGAAAACCCCTAAAAAATAATTATATATATATATATAAAGCTAGTCTGGAAGAAATAAGACTTTCTCTAGAAGAAAAAAATGTTAAAGTAAAATACTGCGAAAAATCCCTTTGTTAAACAGCACTTGGGAAATATTTTAAAAATAATAATAATAATTCACAGGAGGTCAAATAATTTGGACTTCAACTATATTTCATAAACTAATGAAGTTTAACACATTATTTTATTAACATTTAAGTCATCATTATATCAACGATGTGCATTAAATTGCTGTCAAAAGCAAACATTTTGACAAAAAAAACAAACTAATTTAAGCTACTGAAGTGTTTATTTTCCCCCAATGATATTTCTAAACCACTTATAATGCTTATAGAGCTCCAAGAAACGTACATGAATATTATCATCTAGTCCAGGGGTGTCAAACTCAATTCCTGGAGGGCCGCAGCCCTGCATAGTTTAGTTCAAGCCCTGCTTCAACACACCTATCTGTAGGCATCAAACAAGCCTAAAGCACTGTTATTAGTTTGATAAAGTGTGTTTAATTAGGGTTGGAACTAAACAGCAGAGCTGCAGCCCTACAGGAACGGAGTCTGACACCTGTGATCTAGTCTGATTATACTTTTGGTAATGCTTTTGTGACTTTATAAGAAGTTGTTTGCGTGTGTAGCGTATGACTGTTGCACATATAATTATTATTATTATTATTATCATTGCTTTTGTTTTATATTTGTTCATATTAACATGAAATAAAGAGTTGTTCTGAGTCTGTGTGCTCTTGCTGAAAATGAGAGAGTTTAGAAAGTGGTCAAAGTTCACAGATGCCTTTAATGGTTTTATCTTATCAGTCGCTAACACTTTATATTTGAACGTCAGCGTTATCTGAATTGTGTTTTTACTGTCTGCTAGGCCAAGTTTCATTATTACATTTGCTCGAATCAGGCGCGAGATCAACTTTTACTAAACACTATATTTTTTTTTTTTTAGCATGTGTTTTTGATCGGATGAACTTTTACATGCTTATCTAATACACAGACGATTGTACGCTGAAGAAAATGATTCATTGGATTTACTTTTTTTTTTTAAGGTAAGTGGTTGCAAACAATTTATATAAGCTGAATTTAAACAAATGAAGTTAAACATCACTCAGTTTAATTTATTTTTTGGTGCACATTAATTGTTTGCAACCACTTACCCAAAATAAAAATTGAGCAAATCCAAATGAATAATGTTTAGAGCAGAGTTACACTTTGCCGCATTTACTGCAAAAACGCCCTGTGAAATAATACATACATTCTTTACAGTTCACTACTGTAATATGCACTGCATTGTGGGTCATTTTAAAACTTTTACCGGAACTAACTGCATTTTAGGATTTTGCTGTATTTTACTGTAGTCAAAGTAATCAAGTTCTGCTACTGTAGTTGAAGACAAAATGAGTTTTTTAAATGAATTAAATTCAGTAGTAAATACTAAGAGCGCCCTGCTACTGTGAAACACATGTTTTTTTTTACCATTAAAAAAAAGTTGCGGTAAGGCTATTTTACTGTAAAAAGAACCCTGAAATTGTGGTAGGGTCCTGCTATTGTAAAACACATGGTCCTTTTGCCATAAAAAGATGTTGCGGTAAGGCTATTTTACTGTAAAAAAAAATGAAATTGCGGTAGCGCCCTGCTACTGTAAAACACGTGATTTTTTTTTAATCATAAAAAGAAATTGCGGTAAGGCTTTTTTTTACTGTAAATAGAACCCTGAAATTGTAGTAGCGTCCTGCTACTGTAAAACACATGGTCTTTCTATCATAAAAGGAGTTGTGGTAAGGCTATTTTTCTGTAAATAAAAAATAATGAAATTGCGGTAGTGCCCTTCTACTGTAAAACACATGGTCTTTTTACCAAAAACAAAGAAGTTGCGATAATACTATTTTACTGTAAAGAAATTAAATTACAGTAGGGCCCTGCTACTGTAAAACACAGGGTCTTTTTATCATAAAAAGAAGTTGTGGTAAGGCTATTTTTCTGTAAAAAAAAAAAATTATGAAATTGCGGTAGTGCCCTTCTACTGTAAAACACAAGGTTTTTTTACCAAAAAAAAGAAGTTGCGATAATACTATTTTACTGTAAGAAAATTAAAGTACAGTAGGGCCCTGCTACTGTAAAACACAGGGTCTTTCTATCATAAAAAGAATTTGTGGTAAGGCTATTTTTCTGTAAAAAAAATAATGAAATTGCGGTAGCGCCCTTCTACTGTAAAACACAGGGTCTTTTTACCAAAAAAAAGAAGTTGCGATAATACTATTTTACTGTAGGGAAATTAAATTACAGTAGAGCCCTGCTACTGTAAAACATGCGGTCTTTTTGCCATATAAAGAAGTTGTGGAAAGGCTATTTTACCGTGAATAAAAATGAAATTGTGCTACTGTAAAACACAATTACGGGTAAGTTACTGTAAAGGGGCAGTTGCTGTAACAGTGCTGCCTGTAAATTACAGAAGAACAAAAAATGTCTAACAGAGCAGTCAAAATCGTCACATAAATCACATTTTTTTTCTCCCTTAGGGACATTTTGCTCAAGGACATTGACAGCATCTGTTGATTTCTCTGTTGCTTCTTTCTAACAGCTTTTATTGCAGGAGATCTGGAATAAAAAAATCTTATTTAATGTCCTGAAGGCAAAGCCTCATTGTAACGAGTGTATATAAAATGTTCTTTTACATTGTGTCTATGAATAGGCTCCTACTGGGCTTGTTTTCATTGACGTATTGTGTCGTGAACACGTGACATCCTGCTCCTATACAAAGCTTTATTTACAGATCATGTCATGCAACAAAAGCTGTTTTTCCACCCTGGCACAAAAAAAAACACTAAAAAAAGATGAAATTTGACTAGAGCTTTCATAACAGAAATATAACTTTAAATGTGATCATCTTTATATGATCCTTTATTTTAATATTTAAAAAATTAGACGCTTTACTTACATTTATTATGCCTTTGTACACTTGCAAACAATTTATATGGGCTGAATTTAAGCAAAGTTGAACATTACTAAATTTAAGTTGCTAAATTCAGCCCATATAAATTTACAACTTTTTAATTCTTTTACTTTCTAAAAAATGAGTAAATCCAATGAATTTTTCAGTGTATAAAAATCACATCTTTTCTAAAAAAACATTTATTTCCATATTAAAAAATGCCATTTTTATCAGCCTTGACACTTTTAATATTAATATTCATACAGTGCTTCCGGAAAGTATTCATAGCGCTTCACTTTTTCCACATTTTTTATGTTGCAGCCTTATTGCAGAATGGATTAAACTCACTTATTTCCTCAAAATTCAACACACAATCCCCCATAATGACAAAATGAAAAAATATTTCTTGAAATTGTTGCAAATTTATTAAAAATAAAAAAGTTGAAAAATCACATGTACATCAGTATTCACAGCCTTTGCTCAATACTTTGTCATGCACCTTTGGCAGCAATTACAGCCTCAAGTCTTTTTGAATATGATGCCACAAGCTTGGCACACCTGTCTTTGGGAATTTTTGCCCATTCCTCTTTGCAGTACCTCTCAAGCTCTATCAGGCTGGATGGGAAGCGATAGTGTACAGCTATTTTCAGATCTTTCCAAAGATGTTCAATAGGATTTAGGTCTGGGCTCTGGCTGGGTTACTCAAGCACATTTACAGAGTTGTTATGAAGCCACTCCATTGATATTTTGGCGGTGTGCTTTGGGTCATTGTCCAGCTGGAAGATGAACCGTCACCCCAGTCTGAGGTCAAGAGCACTCTGAAGCAGGTTTTCATTCAGGATGTCTCTGTACATTGCTGCATTCATCTTTCCCTCTATCCTGACTAGTCTACCAGTTCCCGCTGCTGAAAAACATCCCCACAGCATGATGCTGCCGCCACCATGCTTCACTGTAGGGATGGTATTAGCCTGGTGATGAGCGCTGCCAGGTTTTCTCCAAACGTAACACCTGGCATTCACTCCAAAGAGTTCAATTTTAGTCTCATCAGACCAGAGAATTTAGTTTCTTATGGTCTGAGAGTCCTTCAGATGCCTTTTGGCAAATTCCAGTCAGGGAGTAGATTCCGTCTGGCCACTCTACCATACAGGCCTGATTGGTGGATTGCTGCACAGATGGTTGTCCTTCTGTAAGGTTCTCCTCTCTCCACAGAAGAACACTGGAGCTCAAACAGAGTGAACATCGGGTTATTGATCACCTCCCTGACTAAGGCCCTTCTCCCCCGATCACTCAGCTTAGATGGTCGGCCAGCTCTAGAAAGAGTCCTGGTGGTTCCAAACATCTTCCACTTACGGATGATGTAGTCACTTTGCTCATTGAAACTTTCAGAGCAGCAGAAATGTTTCTGTAACCTTCCCCAGCCTTGTGCCTCAAAACAATCCTGTCTCTGAGGTCTACAGACAATTCCTTTGTCTTCATGCTTGGTTTGTGCTTTGACATGCACTGTTAACCCTGGGACCTTATATAGACCGGTGTATGCCTTTTCAAATCATGTCCAATCAACTGAATTCACCACAGATTAACTCCAATTAAGCTGCTGAAACATCTCAAGAATGATCAGTGCAAACAGAATGTACCAGAGCTCAATTTAGAGCTTCACGCCAAAGGCTGGGATTACTGATGTACATGTGATTTTTCAGGGTTTTTTTTTTTATAAATTTGCAACAATTTCAAAATCTCTTTGTTCACATTGTCATTATGGGGTATTGTGTGCAGAATTTTGAGGAAATAAATTAATTTAATCCATTTTGGAATAAGGCTGTAACATAAAAAAAGTGGAAAAATTGAAGCGCTATGAAAACTTTCCAGATGCACTGTATATTGTATTTATTTAATAGTACTATTACAATTTTAATAATATTTTTATTTAGATTTTTTAAAATATTTATTTATTTACTTTAATTAATAGCCTGCAAAAACTACATTTATATTACAATTTTTGTGATTTATTTATTATTGTAACATTTTTGCTAAATCATTTCTATTTGATTGTTTAATTTCAGTACATCAACTTGGCTTTTTAAATCCTTGGCTTTCTAATAGTCTTGACTATTAGGTTTATTTCTATAATTTCTATAATATCTAAATCTAAAATCTATCATTTCTATAATAAACTGTTAATAACTGATAATAAATCCACAAACATAAAAACTTCTGCATCTATATGTGCAAAATATGGATTTGTCAATACAGAAAAGTTACAAATTATTACTTTAATTTTACAGCTATACCTTTATAAATCAATAATAATAATATACAGTAACAGTTGAGGACAAAATTATTATCTCCTTTGAAATATTTGTTCTTTTTCAGTTCTCAAGTGATATTTAATGAGCAGGGAAATTTTCACAGAATTTCCGAGAATATTTTTTCTTCTAGAGAAAGTCTTATTTATTTAAAACTATTTGAGGTCAATAATATTAGCCCCCTTAAGCAATATTTTTTCAGATTGTCTACACAACAAACCATTGTATCTAAATCTAGTAAAATATTACTTACTTAAGATCTTAACATAATGTAAATATTATCCTCGTGGCAAAATAAAGAAATTAGTTATTAGGCTATTATGTTTAGAAATGTGTTAAAAAAATCTCTACATAACTTGGAAAAAATAATTACAATTACAAACAAGAGAGCTAATAATTCTGCATTCAACTATTGCATATATATTCAAAGACTAGAGAAAGAAAAAAGAAAACAATCCATCCAAAATAAGCCTGTCACATGCCCGTAGCCAGGGGGGGTTCAGGTGATTCGAACGAACCACCCCTCACGGCCAAAGGGTCCAGAATTTGTCCTTTTAATTATTTTATGTAATTTAATATTATATAATATATTTATATTTAGTATATATTGTAATAAAGTGTAATTTTAAATAACTATGGCCAGTAATTCAAATCCCATAGAGCCTCAAAGCCACAATAATGTGACCCGAGTCACGTGACATAACCCACTGAGTGGTAACATTTGAATCTTTGATGCGACATCCAAGTGATGTGCGATACCACTTATCCGATCTGAGACCAAGTAAATTGAAGGCGAGTATCGGCGATACCGATCCAATACCGATACTTTCCAAAAATTACTGTTTGGGAAATTAAAGTAACAAGTAGTGTACTTAAAGGTGTCACTTCATACTAAATACGAGACCTTTTACAGGTTATTCTTGTTTATTGATGAAGAATTATCATACAGAAAAAGAGCCAATTTACAGATTTATTGACAGCATCTGAGCATGTATATCTTAAAATGCCTGTCTGAACATCTAACGCCCATAATGATGCTCTAAAAGGGGTGGAGTAATAACTTCTTTAGAGAAGAATTGTTTTACACGCACACGCATTTTAAAAAAATCCAATATTAGTTTTGGTAAAAACATGCACTCATTTTCCATATTAATTGAAATAAATGCATACGGCACATACAGGACCAATGTTTCCTTTAAAAATATTATTAGGAATATTACATATTCTATTCTAAAACATTAAAAAAAAATTACTTACAAAAACTAACACGTATTCTACTATCATATATATATATATATATATATATATATATATATATATATATATATATATATATATATATATATATATATATATATATATCATATAAATAAATAAATAATGAGGCTATTTATTAAGAAATTACATTAATATTTATTATTTATTAGGAAATAAAAAATCCTACTTTAATAATAATATTAATGATTATGACGATTGTTATTATTATTATTAAGTAGGATATTGTTTATTTTATTTTTTTATGAAAAGCTTACTTTTACAATTTGACACTGCAGAAATGTTCAAAGCAACAGGCCCATGTCATATACAGTACAGATACTTAATAAATAACCTACTATAAATTAAAAGCATTAACCTATGCTATGTTATTTGTTTTCGCAAGCTTTGGAGACGTAACATCTTCTATTTTAAATAATAGGTTACCTATAGCTTTCGTCATGAGGCTGTGTTCAAAATGACATCAATGTTTTCAAAGTGCACTGTGAAGGGAGCACAATTGTAATCATGAAGATCACTAAAACGGAACAGCAAAAATACTTTGAAAGCAAATTACACCTAAGAGTGATGACTTTAATGCTTTATTTATTAAAGAAATCATTCCAAATTTTACTGTTAGAATGCTCTGAATGAATAGGTCATAGGGGGGTTAAGTGGCAATAGAACACAGCCAGGAACTGTGTTTCTAACTACAGCTCCAAAGGTATAGTTGCAAGCATAGAAGTTAGCGACGTAGTTTGCGAATGTTCATTGGAACGATGGATTTAGGAAACATAAAATCAGCAAACTGTGTACAACACAACTTGCGACCTAAGTTGGCTAACGCGGGTTTTCGGACTCGCACCCCTGGATAGTGCCTGCAGCTGGATATTATTGGCCTGCTGCACCTAAGGACTCTGAAAGTGATGTCTGTCTCATCGTAGCAGCACCTGTGCCTCTCCTTTCCTCCTTTTCTGACCACCAAGTCATGACGTAGTCATATTTTGTCTTGTGATTTATATGTAGGTGTTTGGTTGGGTTTGTGGTAGTTGGTACCTCACTGTTTTGTTACACGTGTCACAAACCACATCGTCTGTGTTTATGGAAGTGAAGTACTGTAGCTCCACACATAACTTCGTTTCGGTCACCCATATCCAATGACCGTAACAGAACAACATGTGCCAGCCCAGTGGACTGAGAGGCTAGCTAGCGTGATCTGCAGTTGTACAGTGCCACATGATTTGGCTGGCGGAAGAACAAGTAGTTCCGACTAAGTTGGCATTGTTCAGAGAAACTATGGTGATTGTTGTTACGTAACAAAAGTACTTTCCGCAGTATTTTTAATTTCCATAAACTACATATTTCCTCCAAAATATTGAAATATCGATATTTTGATAAGATAATCGATTCTAGAACATACAAAGCTGGTATCGGAGAAATTGATATTTTAGTATCGATCCGCACATCACTCATCCATACTGAGTAACGCTGTGGGTCGAAAAGAGCAAGAGGGGCAGAAAAGGCCAGGCAGGCATCGGCGTCAATATCGCAAATTATTGAACATATGTTCAAAAAGACTGCCAAACAGGGTAAGGCAAAAGTCACTTCCTAACAGATGAAAATATGCCCCTATCCATGAGGTTCTAGGCTAACTGGCCGCACTTCCCGTCACGTCTGTGTTTTTAAGGCTGTTTGGTCACTTCATTCGTTTTCTTCTAATCGGATATAAATCCGATCGCTCAAACCACTTCAGAAGGTGATCTGGGATGCATTCCAGATGAAATTGGACTGGTATAACCATTCATAAATTAATATTGACTTCCATAAATTAAATTTGACTTTTGCATGCTAAAAGTACTTGCGTAAGAGACATTTTACTTGATTTGGGTCATTAAAATAACCCTGACTACCAATATTATGATATAGCCTATACCTTCTGTAGTCAACCTGTAACATATAGTAGTTTGACATGAAACAAAAACAATACCCATTCTTGTCTTGTCACAATTTTTGAATAACAGTGTAAATATACAGTATATTCTGCTGGTTTTAAATATACAGAATAATAATAAATACAGTTATGACATCTTTGATTAACTTTTTATACAATTTATACAAATTATACATTTATAACAGCTATTTATTTGTTAGACTACTTTATTGTCAAACCATGTTGCATACAAATGCATTCAATGGACTTATATGACAGTGAATTGCTGTAGAAGACCAATAAAACACGAGACAGGTGTTTAGAAAGAGTATAGTTTATTTTGTTTGACCTGCAAACTTATTTAAACAAGATAAACTTTCAGAAAACAGCACGGAAACATTATAATGCGCGCGCTCATGAATATAACCCGCAGTTGTCTTCAACGGTTGTCTTCAATAGTCCTTCTTAGCTCAGCAACTCTGCTGAAAAACAAAGCAAAACATTACAACAGCCAGACATACAGTTAAAACATTACAGTTACCATGGTTTCTATTTTAAACTATAGTAAACTAAAGTTTGAAACTATAGTTTAAAATAGACGATGAGTGGGCCTCGCTGCTCCCACCCACCATAACCCTCGCAGCGGGGTCCCACTACCGGCCTCCCGTGTTTCCCTGAGGGTCCTCAGGGCTTGTATTGCTCCCTGCCTAGGGTTCACAAGCCGCCTCGCCCCAGGGAGTGCACGAGCTGACCGGGCGCCAGTCCGTGCCAGTGTTCACTGGAATGTTGCTCGGCGGCACATTTCGAGCAACAAATACGTAATATTCTTCGCGATATTGCGTTTATGTACGCAAACCGCAAGGAACTACAGCACAGACGGGCCCGAGTGAAGCTTCACGAAGCGGACTTCGTGAGATTGGCGTGGCTCCACTCGTACCGTCAGGTATTGAACTCACCTTGGTCAAGTACAAACAGCAACACCGAGAGAACTGACAACACAGAGAGAACCGACGAGCTTTATAAGAATGCAGATGTTTACAATGCGACGTCACTGCTGCCATCTAGCGGTCACATAACCTAATAACATGTTACTTGCTAATAACCACCCCCACGGCCAAAAGGTCCAGCATTTGTCCTTTTAATTATTTGATGTAATTTAATATTATATAATATATTTCTTATATAATTAATATAATATATTTATATTCAATATTTATTCCCGTCACGTCTGTGTTTATGAGGCTGTTTGGTCACTTCATTCGTTTTATTCTGATCAGATATGCGATCGCTCAAACCACTTCAGAAGGTGATCTGGGATGCATTCCAGATGAAACTGGACAGGTATAATCATTCATAAATTAATATAAATAAAATAAATCATGACCTGGAGAAAATCTGGCCTGCGCCTGAAACACCTGTGGGTGCACTTTCACAGCCAACATTCTATTAAAACATGTTTACTATAAGCATAAACATGTTCTAACTTTTCAGACCTTTAGCCAGGGGGGTTCGGAAGACCCACCCTCACTGACAAAGGACCAGAATTTGTCCCATATAATGAGCTTATTTGTCCTATTTCGACTGCTTTGCCATCATAAATAATGAAAATAATCCATCGAAAAGGGCTTTAAGACCAAACAGAATGCTCTGTCGGCTGTTACTTCGGTGGGACTATAATCTGATGTAAGAGAAGTCTTCTTTCACTACTGTATTGTTTTTAAACAGGGAAAACATTTTACAGGTAACTTTATTCTAAATCTTGGACCTTATTTCTGAAATAAAAATGAGCAATAAAAAGGTGTGAAGCACCAGAAGTGGAGCATATTAAATTATTATGAATATATTTAGGCTAATGTTGATATCCAGGAATTTTAAAATGCACTTTTATTAACCAAAGAGGCTAGAAAAATTCTGCAGAATTAATTATTATTATATTATTATTATGTTTTAATTATTATTTTTATTGAAATGGCCAAATTGTGACTGAGGGCAGTTGCATGTGCAGGCCAGTTTGTTTTTTGTCTAATAAATGACAGTATAGGCTACAGTTTTTTTTACTTTAAAACTTTAACAGATTCCAATTTTTTCCTAATGATAATGAATTTCCTATGATGTAATACATTTGTTTTAATGTTTCTTTATTGCAAATTTGTATAAAATATTTTTAGTACATCAAAAAGTGTGGTTATGATGACATCTGATTAAGTTAATCCAGCAAAAAAAAAAAGTACTGCTTAAAATGTCACCAAGATACAGTATTTAAATCTCATAGTTAAATAGAAACTGAGGCGTATAACTGCAAAAAGGTCCACTTTTATATATATAAAAAACAAAAAACAAAAAAAAAAAAAAAAACACCCTTCTTACCAGGCTGGCTACAGGCCTGCTGTCATATAAAGTCTTCTGTCCCAGTTTTCAAGTAAATCAGTGAAGGACACAATGCCAAAAGAAATGTTTCCAGAGCTTCACAATAAAGGCGTTCTCTGACCTGCGTTTGACCGGCGATATTTCACGTTTCTGTCTTACATCACTCAGATAAAACTGTTTGAGCACTTCAGCCAAAACATGCGCTCATATCCCTTCAATGATTTTAGACGCATTAAATCTATCGGCGTTTGACGTCAACCAAACAGGTTTCAACATTCAGTGTTCACAGGATTATTGATTGGCTTTTAACGGTTTGTTTCGATGGCAGTTTGGAAATGTTAGCAAACAAACAGTCAAGCTAGGTCATGTAACTTGTTCCTCGTGTAGCAAACAAGAATAAACCCGTTTAAAAGCCTAGACTAAAGACTGTTGTGTTGAATTACAGCACTGCCTAGTGTTGAAAATAGGTTTCACAAGAAGCATCTTTGGTTCCCCAAAGAAACCTTTAAAGAAAAGGTAATAAAATAGCCGAACATTATGGGGGGAATCGGAGCTTCTAAGTTATTTTTAGAGACAACCCTGCTGAAAAAGCCAGCTTAAACCAGCCTAGGCTGGTTAGCTGGTTTTAGCTGGTTGACCAGCCTGGTTTTAGAGGGGTTTTGGCCATTTCCAGGCTGGTTTGACAGCTAAAACCAGTCAACCAGCATAGGCTGGTTTAAGCTTGTTTTTTCAGTAGGGAATCCCCTTTCATTTTAGAAAATGGGCTTATTTTACATCTTTCATAGAGATAAACAGTTGACATTGTTGAATTAATTTAGCCAGTGGCGGTTCTAGTTTGGGTGAAACCACCCCAAACCTCACCCTTAAGAAATAAAGACAATATGTGGTTGACTTTATATATATTATCATATATAATATATAATATATATTATCATTGATACGTTTATCAATAGTATTATCATTTATTGTATGTGAAGAAAGAGATATTATCCATTCCCTCAACTCAATACTTAAGTGTGTGAAAAATCCTTAATAAAAAAACAAAACAATAAATGACTGAAAATATTTAAGTAACTGAACAATATCTATTTACAAATACAATTAATACAAATTCATCAGAATTAATGCAGTAAATCATAATTTAGTATCTTTAATATTTTATATAATAATGTAATCATTCATTCATTTTCTTTTCAGCTTAGTCCCGTTATTAATGTGGGGTTGCCACAGCGGAATGAACCGCCAACTTATCTAGCATATGTTTTACGCAGCGGATGCCCTTCCAGCTGCAACCCATAACTAGAAAAATAATGTATTCAATCATACACAATTTTTCTACTGTAAAATATTATGTTAAGTTATAATTTATAAGCAGCTGGATTGAGTTTATAGGCGATTTTTCAAACAGCAGGTAGCGCTGTCTGAGAAAACGATCGGAAGTGCAGGTCTGAGCCGTCTGAGCGTGCAGTTGGGTCTCTGGACCTGCAGCTTTATAATGTTGTATTTTATAATGATATATTTTACTGATAATATTTATTATAACATGTGATTGAATTAAACTAAAATACTTTATTTGAAATACTTTTAACTATTTAAAATATGTATACAGAAACAAATCTAATTTTATACCGTCAACATAAAATTCTGAACGCAAAACATGAAAATAGCCATATTAGGGAATGTCTGAGGTCTTTTTGTGTTTGTTTCCACTAGGTGGCAGAAATCTTCCACTTAAGCCTGCTACATTTTCTATGAATCACCTCCACGAATGGAATTTGGGAAACATTTTTTCTACTTTAAGGGATTATTCAGCCTAAAAGGAAAACTGACGTACTATTTACTCTGCTTCAAATGGTTTTAAACCTTTGAGAGTTTTTGTTCTTCTGTTGAACACAAAAGAAGATGTTTTGAAGAAAGCTAAAGACCTGTAACTATTGACTTCTATATAAAGAAATACTATGAAGGTCAATAGTTACAGGTTTACAACATTTTTCATAATATCTTCTCGTGTTTAAGATATGAAAGAAACTGAAACAAGTTTCCCACAAGTCAAAGGTGAGTAAACGATGACAAAACGTGGGTGAACTATCCCTTTAAAACGGAATTTTAATACAAACTCCCAGCTAACAGGGAACAAACCCACAACTTTCCCTATAACGTTCCTTAAAAGTTATCAATGAGATGGCGTAGTGGGTAGCGTTGTCGCTTCACAGCAAGAAGGTCACTGGATCGAGCTTCGGCTGGGTCAGTTGGCATTTCTGTGTGGAGTTTGCATGTTCTCCCCATGTTAGCGTGGGTTTCCCCCACAGTCCAAAGACATGCGCTATAGGTGAATTTGGTAAGCTAAATTGGCCGTGGTGTATGTGTGTGAATGAGAGTGTATGGGTGTTTCCCAGTGATGGGTTGCAGCTGGAAGGGCATCCGCGGCTTAAAACATGTGCTGGATAAGTTGGCGGTTCATTCCGCTGTGGCGACCCCTGATTAATAAAGGGACTAAGCCGAAAAGAAAATGAATAAATGAAAAGTGGTCAATGTTAAACGATATGAATAATGTGAACGGAACATCCCCATAGCATTATTTGTTAGAAAACGTTCTAATCTTACTATTAAAGGCTTTTAGAAGAATGTTCTTAGTACATTCATTCATTCATTTTCCTTCAGCTTAGTCCCTTTATTAATCAGGGGTCGCCACAGCGGAATGAACCGCCAATTTATCCAGCATCGTCACCTTGGTATTTTAAGGTTCTATCTGCGTTCTGAATGATTTTGAGATATTGAGCTTCAAAGTTTTTGCATCCCATAGCAAACAGTATGTGTGTAACATTAGTTTAATTAAGTCTTAAAATGTAAACGACTTATTAAAAAAAACATCCCATAATGTAAATAAGTTATCTAATAAGAATGTCAATAACTCAATTTAGACAAAAATGTCAGATGTAACCTTATAATTCTAAGGTGATGATATGTTTTACACAGCGGATGCCCTTCCAGTAACCCAGTACTGGAAAACATCCATACACACACTCATACACTACAGCCAATTTAGTTCATCCAATTCACCTATAGCACGTGTGTTTGGACTGGGGGGGAAACCGGAGCTCCTGGAGGAAACCCACACCAACACAGGGAGAACATGCAAACTACAAAGAGATGCCAACTGGCCCAGTCGAGACTCGAACAATCAACTTTCTTGCTGTGAGGTGACAGTGCTAACCACTCAGCCACCCTTATATCTTAACTTTAATTAAAATTTCAGTCTTGTTGTAAGATATTTATTTGAAATAAAATTAAAATGAATCTTCAGAGCTAAATTTGCTTAATTTTACATATTATATATGGTAAATACCATGTACACGAAACAAAAATAACCTATATAAACCTATTTATTTGTTTAAATTTGATCTTAAGCAGTATATTGAACAAACTAGAAGATCTTACAAATAAAAAGGCAATAAGGATGTTCATATGCAATTGTGGAATCGTTTTCTTTTCATATATATATGCCTGTATTTTTTTTAATTATTTTTAATTCTCTAGTGGGGGCGGGCGGTGGTGCAGTGGGTAGCGCTGTCGCCTCACAGCAAGAAGGTCGCTGGTTCGAGTCCCGGCTGGGTCAGTTGGCATTTCTGTGTGGAGTTTGCATGTTCTCCCCATGTTGGTGTGGGTTTCCTCCGGGTGCTCCGGTTTCCCCCGCAGTCCAAACACATGCGATATAGGTGAATTGAATAAACCAAATAGGCCGTAGTGTATGTGTGTGAAGGAGAGTGTATGGGTATTTCCCAGTACTAGGTTGCGGCTGGAAGGGCATCCGCTGTGTAAAACACATGCTGGATAAGTTGGCAGTTCATTCCACTGTGGCGACCCCTGATGAATAAAGCTGAAGGAGAATAAATGAATGAATGAACATTGATCTTAAGCAGCATATTGAAACAAATAAAAAAGCTATAAGGATGTAATTTTGGAATCATTTTCTTATGTGAACATCTTGTCATTCATATATCCCCTGTATTTATGATTTGTTCCTTTGATATTAATTAATAAAAAAAAAAAACATTTCAGTGCTGTATTCCACATGTGTTTGTATGCTAGTGTTGTTGTTATGCAATAACTATAATAAAAAAACAACTAATGAATATAATTTCAAGAGTTCACACTTAGCTGATGATTGATTATGAAGCGTGTTTGGCTTGCTGTCCTGGGAGAGAGCCCTGATTTCAGAAGACCCTCGAGCCCTTGGCTCCCTCCTATTAGCAGGGTGAGAGGCGAGTTTGAGCTATAGGCTGTAGAAAGATATGGAGGTAGTATCCGTGATGCCACCCATGTGTTTCTGAAGAACGCAAAAGAAGCTTTAAGTAGGTGTGGCCAACTGACGCCATTTTGTTTGTGCGTCATCGCACCTACCGGGGGATACCAAACGAGGGCAAAGAAACGGAGCGTGAGCGGAGCTACAGACGCCAGCTAGCAATTTGCATAGACAGGCTTTTCTTTGGGAGAAACGCTTAATACTTTATTACCTGCGACTCGTTTGTGTTCTGACCACATGTGCTTGGTTGTTTACTATATCAATAAAGTGTTTAGACTTTTAAAAACACTGCTGTAATACATCAAGCCACTAAACATTGTTCTTATGTTTTTCTACAGGAAGAAAATGAGAATTACATCCAAACACTTCAGATATAGTCTGTGTTAGTGAATGCAAGGCTTTTTATGAAATCCAGGCAGAACACTGTATGATAACGCTTCAGATGACTGTAGACTTTATAGAGATGGTATAGAAGTATATAACTTCACTCACCTGGAAATGGAGGCCATGTGAATGGTTTGTGAGCACATTTAAGTGCACACAGCATGCCATTTCATCTGATAATTGCAAGAAATAATTCCAAGAGGGAATTGACTGTGTAAAGCCACATAAAACAACACAAAAATACGATGAATATGCTGAGTTCAGTGGCTAATCAGCCGGAATCAGCTGAGGTGAAGTGACGGCGACCAGCGAGACCTAGCTGTCACTCAAGTGGCCACGCCCTTAATTATGCAGATGTAATAAAACTTAATATAAAGGAAACAGATGAGCTATAAAAAAATTCACCCTCTCAGAGTTGTCATGAAGGGTAATATTAGCTATATGAACCAAAATCGTTCTTTGTACCAGGCTGTAAACACCTTTTTTTTCTGCTGTAAAGTCGGCCATTTTAACAGTGGGCTCAACAGAAATGTGCTCTATTATGGAGACAGGACTAGCAGAATTTCGATGAATTGCAGTTTTAGTTACTTACGTACTTGCTTTTCGAGGGTGAGCAGGAGGTTGCTGATTGGTTTGAGTGCGGGTAGATCTAGCCTGCTTATTTGTGGCTAATGACAAATTAGGGATTGCTATGAAGAGAAATACTGCTCGTCTATGGTGCCGATTTGGTTTAGTCAGTTCACTTATGTCGCATATCTTTAGAGGAACCCGGGGGAAACCCACGCGAGCATGGGGAAAACATATAAATCTTTACAGAAACGTTGACTGGCTTGATAAGGACTTAAACCAGTGGCATTCTTGCTGCGAGGCAACAGTGCTAACCACTGGGCCGCCATGCCACCCTATCTAGGAAAAGGGAGGAGGAATACAGGTGGATTCTTCCAAACAAAGATGACAGGTATGAAACTGGTAATATATGGTGAGTTAGGAATCATCTGATTGGTCAATCATGCATTAGCTATTGCAGGACCAGCCATGGTCAATCATAAGCATGTGATGCTCTAGTAATTAGCTGTAATTGTAATAAATACACTTCAAAAAGCGAGTGTTTATGTATAATATAAACAACAGATGCAGGTTTATTTATCTCTTTCAATACTGCGTGAAAGTAGTGCTATACACTTGAAATCAGTTTTATTCAAATCTGTCTCGATGAGGGGAAACCATGTGATAGGTTGAGGGACTTTGCAGCTCTTGGGGAACAAAGTGAGACGGTGGTAAAACAGGAAAACTTTAATGTCCGTTTGATTGTGTCTTTAGTTTTGAACTCGTGTTGATAAAAGTGGCAGTAAAAGTATCTCAGTCCATTTCTGTGTGGGAGATGATACAGTCAAATCAGTATCTTGCCTCCATTTGCCGGTCACACTGAAAGACAAATAAAGCCCAGGATTAGACCACAGAAATTAACTTCATTTAAAAATGAAAGATAGCTTCACATAGTAGGTGAGAATTATAGGAATATAGAGCATGTGATGATTCTGTTTGTGTATTTAAATTTTATGCCATATTTTTCTTCCACCTCCCAAGGTTTTAAGGAACAATGAAATTAATAATCAACTAAATTCATAAACATCTAATTTTTTTTCTAGAGCAATTATCATGATGTTGCTGATCTAGCAAATGATTATCTTAGAGACCATAACATAACTCTGCATTATTACATATAAATCCAAATTTACAGATGAAGCTTTTTATAATAATTTTTACTTTTTAATCTGTTAAAAATATAATCTTTCAAGTAATTAATTGCATGTATACTCAGGGTAAAGACCCAAACAATTTCTCAGGGATAATTTCTCAAACCTTTTCCATCAAAATCATGATTTTTCTTCCCTCAAAAATATATTACATTATATAGATTAAATAGGTAAAAATATTTGTGAAAATATACATTAAAATAAATATACATATAAATTTATAGTTAATATAAATGATAACACTATATATTTTGTCAAAATGGACACTTGTGTACATATATGCATATATGCATATACATATACACACACACACACATATATATATATATATATATGTGTGTGTATATGTATATGCATACATGTATATATATATATACACACACATATATATACACACACACACAATTGACCGTTTTGACATAAAATATTAGAAACAATATTGGAATAGATTTGTACAGAATCACCGGCCAGTTTATTAGGTATACCTCAATAGTACCGGGTTGGACTGGAAATTTTCCTCAGAGATTTTGCTCCATATTGACATGATAGCATCAAGCAGTTGCTGCAGATTTGTCCCATTCTCCCATTCCACCACATCCCAAAAGTGCTCTATTAGATTGAGGACTGGTGACTGTGGAGGCCATTTGAGTACAGTAAACTCATTGTCATGTTCAAAAAACCAGTCAGAGATGATTTGTTCTTTATGACATGGTGTTATCCTGCTGGAAGTAGCCATCAGAAGATGAGTACACTGTGGTCATAAAGGGATGGACATGGTCAGCAACAATACTCAGGTAGGCTGTGGTGTTGACATGATGCTCAATTGGTACTAATGAGCCCAAAGCGTGCCAAGAAAATTACACCACCATCACCAGCCTGAACTTTCATGTTGTTGACATAAAATTCTACATATGGCAGCAGAAATCGAGACTCATCAGACCAGGCAATGTTTTTCCAATCTTCTATTCAATTTTGGTGAGGCAGTGTGTTCTTCTGCTGCTGTAGCCCATCCGCCTCAAGGTTGGTTGTGATGTGCGTTCAGCGATGCTCTTCTGCATACCTTGGTTGTAACGAGTGGTTATTCGAGTTAATCAAACCAGTCTGGCCATTCTCCTCTGACCTCGACAAGGCATGTGGGAAAATCCCAGTATATCAGCAGTTTCTGAAATACTCAGAGCAGCCCATCTGGCACCAACAACCATGCCACATTCAAAGTCACTTAAATCCCCTTTCTTCCCCATTCTGATGCTCAGTTGCTGCCATGCATTGAGTTGCTGCCATGTGATTGGCTGATTAAAAATAACAAGCAATTAGACAGATGTACCTAATAAAGTGGCCGGTGAGTGTATTATTTCTATAAAAATCTGTTTATATTAAAGAAGTAATTTAAAATAAAAACGTAAAAAATGTAAATGTACTCACTATTAACTAGCCCTTTATTTGAATACATATAAAGATATTTAGAAACATGTTAGAAACCTGTGACCATTGACTTCCATAGTAGAAAAAACACATGAAAATCAATGATAACAGGTTTCCAACATTTTTCAAAATATCTTAATTTGTGTTTCAACACAAGAAAGAAACTGAAACATGTCTGTGACAAATAAAGTAACAAGTAAAAACAGATTTTTTTGGGGGGGTGAACTATCCCTGAATTTGATGGACACTAACAGCATGATGAAAAATAAACATATGTACACATATTTTTATATACATTTAATAAAGTAACAGTTGCAGCTCACCAGAATATTCAGCTTGCTTTCTAATTGGCCGACGGATCTGTCAGGCCAGCTGATTGGCTGATTACGCCCGGTGTGTGGAAAACACAGATGTGCTTCGCTCAGAGTTCGGCTCGGAGGGCCACGAGGACGGATGAAGGGCTTCTGAAAGGCACCTGATGCCCCGGCCCGAGCGCTCAGGGCCCGACCGGTGCATTCTGGGACTGGCCCCGTGCATTCTGGGAAGGGCGGGCTGGGGAGGGGTAGCGGCTGTCTTTCACTAGTCTCACTCCATGGTTAGGAGTGGGTCCTGTGGGGTAAAAAAAAAACAGACAGCAAATTGTAGAGCAAGTCTTCATGATAGACTGAAAGAAACTAAGCAAATGTGTCAAGGCTTTGAAACATTTAGAAACCCGTCTCTACAGTGACACCAAGTGGTCTATTGAGTTTTTTTACTTCAGTTGAAACCCAAATTAAGATATTTTGAAAAATGTTGAAAACCTGTAACCATTGACTTGTATAGTGTTTGTTTTTCCTACTATGGAAGTCAATAATTACAGGTTTCTGACATTTTTATTAAGCTTCCAAACCTGTCTCAACAGTGACACCTAGTGGATGTTTGAGGGTTTTTTCTTCAGTTGAAACCCAAATTAAGATAATTAAAAAAATGTTGGAAACCTGTATCCATTGACTTGCATAGTATTACTTTGTCCTACTATGGAAGTCAATGATCACAGGTTTCTGACCATTTTTTGGCTTCGAAACTTTTCAAAACCCGTCTCTACTGCGACACCAAGTGGTCATTTGAGTTTCTTTCTTTAATGGAAACCCAAATGAAGATAGTTTGAAAAATGTTGGAAACCTGTAACTACTGACTTGTATAGTGTTTGTTTTTCCTACTATGGAAGTCAATAATTACAGGTTTCTGACATTTTTATTAAGCTTCCAAACCTGTCTCTACAGTGACACCTAGTGGATGTTTGAGGGTTTTTTCTTCAGTTGAAACCCAAATTACGATAATTTAAAAAATGTTGGAAACCTGTATCCATTGACTTGCATAGTATTACTTTGTCCTACAATGGAAGTCAATGATCACAGGTTTCTGACCATTTTTTTTGGCTTCCAAACGTTTCAAAACCCGTCTCTACTGCGACACCAAGTGGTCATTTGAGTTTCTTTCTTTAATTGAAACCCAAATGAAGATAGTTTGAAAAATGTTGGAAACCTGTAACCACTGACTTGCATAGTATTTGTTTTTCCTACTAGGCTTCGAAACATTTCAAAACCTGTCTCTACTGTGACACCTAGTGCTTGTTTTCAGGTATTGCTCTGAAACGGAAACAAAAAAAAACGTTAATCGAATTTAATATTATAACCAACATTGCATAAAGGTGATGTTGTATAACGGTTCGTAAAACAAGTCTGTTTCTTTTTTCTGTTGAAACCCAAATGAAGATATTTTGAAAAATGTTGGAAACCCGTAACCATTGACTTGCGCAGTATTTGTTTTCCCTACTATGGAAGTCAATGATCACAGGTTTCTGACCATTTTTTTGGCTTGGAAACGTTTCAAAACCCGTCTCTACTGCGACACCAAGTGGTCATTTGAGTTTCTTTCTTTTATTGAAACCCAAATGAAGATAGTTTGAAAAATGTTGGAAACCTGTAACCACTGACTTGCATAGTATTTGTTTTTCCTACTAGGCTTCGAAACATTTCAAAACCTGTTTCTACTGTGACAACTAGTGGTTGTTTTCAGGTATTGCTCTAAAACAAAGAAACCGTTAAGCGAATTCAGTAATTATAACCATTTTATAAAGGTGATGTTGTATAAAGGATCGAAAAACAAGTTTGTTTCTTTCTTCAATTGAAACCGATAATTTGAAAAATGTTGGAAAGCTGTAACCATTAACTTGTATAGTATTTGTTTTTCCTACTATGGAAGTCAAAGGTTACAGGGTTCTGACATTTTTTATTAGGCTTTGAAACATTTGGAAACCTGTGTCTACTGTGACACCTAGTGGTCGTTTTCAGGTATTGCTACAGTTTTTTGTGACACCTGACCTTTGAGAAATAAGTTCGATTTTCTTTCTTCAATTTAAACCCCAGTAAAAGATATTTTGAAAAATGTTGGAAACCTGTAACCACTGACTTAGTATTTGTTTTTCCTACTAGACTTCGAAATGTTTCAAAACCCATCTCTACAGCGAATTTAGAATTTATAATCCACATTGCATAAAAGTGACTTCAAGTAGTTTAGTCTTCGAAAAACTAGTTTGGGTTTCTTCTGTTGAGACCCAAATGAAGATATTTTGAAAAATGATAGAAACCTGTAACCATTGACTTGCATTGTATTTGTTTTTCCTACTATGGAAGTCAATGGTTACATGTATTTATTAGGCTTGCTCCGCCATGAAATAACAGTTGTCATGCCAACTTTCTACTATAAACACAAGCTCTCAACTTTTGTCCCACCTCCAAGCTCTTCTGATTGATCCATTACTATGGAACTGACAGTGATGAGCTGCACTGCTCGTGAAAATTGAATACCTTTCAAAATGACACACTGTCTAAAAAAAAAACAATGCTCATCAGTGCATAGTGGTTTCATTTCTAGAAAAGAAATGCATTCTGAGGGGCGACACGGTGGCATAGTGGTTAGCACTGTCGCCTCACAGCAGGAAGGTTGCTGGTTCGAGTCCCAGCTGGGTGAGTTGGCATTTCTGTGTGGAGTTTGCATGTTCTCCCCATGTTGCTGTGGGTTTCGTCCGGGTGCTCCGGTTTCCCCCACAGTCCTAACACATGCGCTATAGGGGAATAAACTAAATTGGCTGTAGTGTATGAGTGTGAATGAGTGTGTGTGGGTGTTTCCCAGTACTGGGTTGCAGCTGGAAGGGCATCCGCTGTGTAAAACATATGCTGGAATAGTTGGCGGTTCATTCCACTGTGGCGACCCCTGATGAATAAATGGACTAAGATGAAGAAAAATGAATGAATGAAATGCATTCTGTGTGAACGGCCCCTAAGCTTTCAGCTAATTGGAAAGTCAGTTTGTTTGTACGAGTTAGCAACAGTAACTAAGGAGGGTGGGACTTACTGGTAGGTCAACTGGGAAAAGCATTTGTAGCCGACAGCGGGATGAGATGACAGGCCGTAGAAAAGGCGTCTGCTGTGGCCCTGGTTTACAGTAAGCTTTATGAACGTGAGTCAGGATTGATTTTAAGAGAGTGAGTCAGGACTGACCTAGTGTTTGAGAGCGGGAGACGGGCCGCGGGCAGAGGAGGACAGAGGACGAGGAGCTGCTGGAGAGCCAGGAGACAGAGACTCATGAGACGCTGATGGAGACGGAGATCGCACCTTTTCCTGCAACAACAGAGAGGAAAACAAACAACTCATTACAGGCTTTTATAAAGACAAAAACAACTATCAAACAATGAAAACACGACCCATATTTGATTTATTTTGTTTCGAAAATCAAAAATATGAAGTTTATTTCAAATGTAAAAAATGAGCTGATGTGCACCTGGGTTGGGCTCTTGCAGAGTGCAGGTGAGCGAGGTTGAGACGGAGGAGAGGATGAACCTTCTCTGGATGGATTCTTGCGCAGCACTGGAGAACTGTTTAACCCGTTCCCTTCAGTAGACCTGGGAGAAACTCCAGCAGGAGACACGCTTTTCTGCAAACACACACACACACACACAATACAGAACATCTTCACAAACTTCACTCTAATCATAACCATTAATAATAGTCTAATATAATATTTTTCTTTTGGAGAAAGGCAAATGCCTCTAGATTACGCATATTTTACCACAATAAAATATGATCATGCCTTGATTTTAAATTATTTAATTAGGACAGTAAGGTTTGACTTTGCCTAAACAAAAGTATTGTCACTTAACAGAAATAATGTACAGTATAGAATATAAAGTCATGGTGCAGTGGAAGAAGAATGAATATTGTGTATGACTCCTATGAGCTTGGAGGACTGCATCCATACATCTCTGCAATGACTCAAATCACTTATTAATAAAGTCATCTGGAATGGCAAAGAGAGCGTTCGTGCAGGACTCCCAGAGCTCATCAAGATTCTTTGGAATTATCTTCAATGCCTCCTCCATCTTACCCTAGACATGCTCAATAATGTTGATGTCTGGTGACTGGGCTGGCCAATCCTGGAGCACCTTGACCTTCTTTGCTTACAAGAACTTTGATGTGGAGGCTGAAGTATGAGAAGGAGCGCTATCCTGCTGAAGAACTTACCCTCTCCTGTGGTTGGTAATGTGATGGGCAGCACAAATGTCTTGATACCTCAGGCTGTTGATGTTGCCATCCACTATGCAGATCTCTCACACACGCTCATACTGAATGTAACCCCAAACCATGATTTTTCCTTCACCAAACTTGACTGATCTCTGTGAGAATCTTGGGGCCATGTGGGTTCCAGTAGGTCTTCTGCAGTATTTGTGAATACTGGGATGCAGTTCAACAGATGATTCACCAGAAAAATCTACCTTCTGCCACTTTTCCAAATGATCAACTAGAAGTCGAGTTATTATTTGTTGCTCGATGACAAGACTTTTGTCAGGTAGTGTATATTGAACAAAGATGTTTGCAATTGCTTGTTCTCAGTAAGAGCAGAGTAAAAAAAATACACTACTGCCAATTTAGTTTACCCAATTCACCTATAGCACATGTCTTTAGGCTGTGGAAAAAACCAAAGCACCCGGAGGAAATCCATGCCAACCGGGGGAGAACATGCAAACTCCACACAGAAATGCCAAATGGCCCAGCCGGGACTTGAACCAGTGAGCTTCTTGCTGTGAGGCGGCAGTGCTAACCACTGAGCCACCATGCCAGCAGATGGTATTCAATACAGTGTAATTTTGTATAATGCGAGGAAGAGAGAAAGTATCTGTTTTCACACCTCTTTAGCGCCGTCTCTTCTGAGAGCGTCTTCATTTTTACTGCCGCTTTCCTGCAGGAAAATACACAAGATCAGATCAACCAAATCATGAGCTTCTAATACTTCATTAAACGCTAAAATCTTTGTTGTTTCTCATGAATAGACACTTCTGCTTAGATCTACAGGTTCTCGTGTTTGTCTTGACATAGAGTGAATTGAAATAATGTGAAATAAATATAAAAACTGCTGGAAACTAACTGAAATGTGTATCATTTGAGGAAGATAAAAAAAATGGAATTAAAATAAATGCTAACTAATAGTAATAACTAAAAGCAACTAATGAAAGGACACATGACAAAATGACAAAAATAACAAAAAAAGAAGAGAAATTTACTGAAAATGAAACAAGTAAAATAAGAATATAAAATATAGAAATAAAAGCTTTTCAAAATATGAATAATACTATATTTATATATAGAAAGATTACATTTATTAACAATAATGATGAGGATGATGATGATGATAATATGAAATATTAAAAATAAAACTGTAAACTGAATATATAAATATATTTATGTACATAATGTACTTTTGAGGCTTTTTTAGTGGAGAATCAAGTTGTTTTGATTGCAAATAGCATTAGATTAAGTGCATCGGCCGCCATCATTATCTTCGTTCAGCCTGAGCAGACCAAAGAAAGTGACGGGTGAAGTTTCGCCACAAGATGGCAACAGAGACTGCATAAATCGTCCTTAGGTGAGAAAAACAGCATTTTCTCAGCGTAAATTTCAAACTACAGCAGATCAAATCATAAATCAGGTAAGTCACATTTTAAGTCGATCTCTTGCTTTTGTATTTCGTATTGCTTTATATCTTTATATTTGCTTTATACCACAGAAAGTGCTAGTGTTTGCGTTGATCTGGCCTTTTTGGGGTTAATTATTGAGAAATTCCAATTGCAACAGAGAAATACTGGGAAATCTCTGTAGACTGATGGCATTTCAATCCGTTCAGCCTTATAATCTTAATATGTGAGCAAAATCACCTGTTTTGTCATCACTTTAGACATTATGCTAGAGCAGGGGTCACCAATCTCGGTCCAGGAGGGCCGGTGTCCCTGCAGGGTTTAGCTCCAACTTGCCTCAGCACACCTGCCTGGATGTTTCATGTGTACCTAGTAAGACCTTGATTAGCTTGTTTAGGTGTGTTTGATTAGGGTTGGAACTAAAATCTGTTGGACACCGGCCCTCCAGGAACAAGTTTGGTGACCCCTGTGCTAGAGAATCATTCAAGCACTAGCTCTAAAGTGATGTTGGTGAATGAGCAATGGTTTCTGCTGTTCTGACAGTCAGGTGCAGATGTGAATGAGTGGCGGAAGAAAGTAGTTCCTCTTACAAAACGATTTTTGAGACTCTCCGAAGAGTTAAACACAGAGAGTCTCAAAAGCTCCTTAGTAAGAGGAACTACTTTATATTAAATATATTTGTACTACTACTATATGCTCAATATATATATATATATATATATATATATATATATATATATATATATATCACATCAAGTAGGTCACTGGTTCGAGTCCTGGCTGGGTCAGTTGGCATTTCTGTGTGGAGTTTGCATGTTCTTCCCGTGTTGACGTGGGTTTCCTCCGGGTGCTCCGGTTTCCCCAACAGTCTAAAGACATGCACTATAGGTGAATTGGGTATGCTAAAATTGTTCGTAGTGTATGTGTGTGAATGAGTGTGTATTGATGTTTTCCAATAATGGGTTGCAGCTGGAAGGACATCCACTGCGAAAAACATATGCTGGATAAGTAGGAGGTTCATTCCGCTGTGGCGACCCCAGATTAATAAAGGGGCTAAGCTGAAAATAAAATAAATGAATATATATATATACACACGCACATACACAAAGGCATGAATATATTTCAGAAAATCCTTTAAAAAAATATATGCATATACAAATTATATCTAAATTTATATATTTATGTATTTGTGTATATATGTGTGTGTGTGTATCATATAAACATAATAAATTTATAATACACACACATATATTATGTCAAAACAAACTTTTATTTTGAAAAACCTTTGTTTCGCAATTCATTTTTGCCCATCACTATTTATAAAACATGTAAGTTATTTTAGCTGGTTCTAGTTTTACTCAGTTTAACTTGATTTAGTCAAATAAACTACAAAAACAGAAAATAATCCTACATTAAAAGGCAAATCTAATGTAAAAATCTAAAACGACATTAGTATGAAATAACTCTAAAATAAAACAAAAACAGAAAAATAATTCAAACTCATAAAAACTACAATTGCATCTACAGCAGGGCTGCCCAAACTCGGTCGGTGCACTGCATAGTTTAGCTCCGACTACCTTTAACACACCTGCCTGAAAGTTTCTAGTATACCTAGAAGGAGCTTGATTAGCTTGTTCAGGTGTGCCTAATTGGGTTTGGAACTAAAATATGCAGGACACCGGCACTCCAGGACAGAGTTTGGACACCCCTGATCTAAATTAACATCAAAATAGCTTGTGTTTTCTAATTTCCTAGCTCAATATTCTTGCTGTCGACTCGTTTGTGTCAGTGTTTTAGACCTCCAAGCAAACTGTGAGAAACCTCTGAGATTTATTAATACTTAAAAACCTGAAAAGTGCATTATGAGCTAGGAAAAAGCCTGATCTGAGCAGTTTCCCTCTGATTTGGCGGGTAAATTCACAAGTCGGTGATCAGGGATAAAATGATATGACTTTAAATAAATAATGAGCATTAATATTCAATGGCAAAGTCTGCTGATCAACGTGAAGCACAAGTGAAAAATCACAGACTCCAGGAACACCTCCATGTTTCTGGTTGTACAGACAGCTCTTTTATATGTTGTTAAACTTTGTACTTTATTTCTAC
>NC_079436.1:52342387-52344887 GCF_903798145.1 Danio aesculapii
TAAATCTATCAAAATGCTGCAATTTGCAGGACGTCTCATCCTTTTACAGTGGAAACACATCTCTCCACCATTGATGCATGGACAAAAGAAGTGTTTACTTGCATTAAATCACTTACTGGTTCTTTTAGATTATCTGCTGGTTAACTCTTAATTCTTAAGCTGAGCAATAAAATATGAATACAAATTTATTGTATTTTATTATTTAATTTTATAAAAGTTTTTCTTATTAATTATGTTTATTTGGTTTTTCAATGGGAAGTTTTAGGCTGTCGAGTGAGGGAAGTGTTTCATTGGGGTAGTGTTATCAACAACATGGAAGGATAATTATAAAATGGATGTTGTAATTGATATTCTATGTAGAAAACCCGATAAAAGAAATGTGAAATAAAAATGCTGCTATTTGAGCTGTAATGTTCTCTACATAATCCCTTTTGAGGCGGAGGTAAATCCTTATGTTTGCATATTTAGCATGCAAAATGTGGTTAGGCCTCATGGGTTAGTAAAGACCCTAATTTTGCATGAATTAAAGGAACATTACACTTATTTTTTTAGAAAAATAGGTTCATTTTACAGCTCCGCTGGAGTTTAACATTTGAGTTTTATCATTTTTGAATCATTAGGACATGGCTGGAGCACTTTTAACTTAGCTTAGCATAGATCATTGAATCGGATTAGACCATTAGCATCTTGTTCAAAAATGACCAAAGAGTTTTGAGAATTTTTTTCTTTTACGCTTGACTCTTCTGTAGTTACATCATGTAGTAAGACCGACAGAAAATGTAAAGTTGCTAAGCTGATATCCTGTAAAAATATCCTGGTTGCCTTAATTTTTTAAACTGAATCAAATTAACCTTATGAGTCTGTTGAACTTAAATTATGTTAAACTGAGTTAAAACATCTTGCGTAACTTATACAATTAAATTAGAACATGATTAACTTTGTTTAATAAGTTACAATGACTTAAAAACATGCTTTCAGGACTAATTGATCATATAATGTTTACAGTGTAGGAACTATACTCCCATTCTGGCATAATAATCAAGGAACTTTACTGAAGTACTATGGCTGCAGCAGGAACAATAATATTACGCAGATTCTAACTGGCAGTAAAAGTGTAGGGCTTGGTCATGGGTACCATTTCAAGGCACTGTGTAATATTATTGCGTATGCATAATGCAGTCATGATACAGCAGCAAAGTTCTTTAATTATTACGCCAGAATGAGAGTATAGTTCCTAGCCATTGATCTTTTTAGTGAGATGCTAATGGTTAATTTTTTTGTCAGTCTTAGTACATAATGTAACTACAGAGTCGAGCTTAAATAGGAACCTTTAGTTGTTTTTGAGTGAGATGCTAATGGTCTAATCCGATTCAATGATTTATGCTAAGCTAAGCTAAAAGTGTTCCTGTCAGACCTGGAGATCTGCTGAAAGGATACAAAAATGGTAAAACTCAGTTGTTTCACTCTAGGGGAGCAGTAAAATGAGCATATTTCCAAATAGTTCACGCAAAAATGTTAAGCGCTCACTCACACTCATGGTTCTTTTATGAATGTCTTTATTCTGTTAAACACAAAACAAGATATTCTGAAGAATGTTCACTTATTTAATTGTGGAAATATTTTCAAACCACCTTATCCTCCTTTAATTATGAATATTAATGATTATTCACACACATCTCAAACTGATAAAAACGTATAATTATGCACATACTAAACAAGTAGTATAGTAAAAATCATTATCACAATTAACTCTACGAAAATCTTAAAATAAAGGATAATAATGAAATAATGCTTGAAAATGAAAGAATATTCACATTCCTTGACATCCATAGTAGGAACAAACAGTTATGCAGTCAGACTTTGCCGCAATTGCTGTTATTTACTATAGAAATGCCCAGTAATAAAACCACATACATTCTTTACAGTTCACTGCTGTAAAATGCACTGAATTTTGGGTCATTTAAAACTTTTACAGTAATCAAAGTCATCAAGTTCTGCTACTGTAGCTGAAGACAAAAAAGTATTTAAATGTATTAAATTCAATAGTAAATACTTAAAATAAAGGTTTTATATAGAGTAAAACTAGTGTAAAAAATGCCATACATAAAATGTGTTAAAGGGCATTTTACCAAAAGAAGTGGTGCTATTTTACTGTAAAAAACATTAAATTGCGGTAGCGCACTGCTACTGTAAAATACATGACCTTTTTACCATAAAAAGAAGTTGAGGAAAGGCTATTTTACTGTAAAAAAAGAAACAAATTGCAGTAAAACCCTGCTACTGTAAAGCACATTGTCTTTTTAACACAAAAAGAACTGTGGTAAGGCTATTTTACTGTAAAAAATTTTTTAAATTTTGTTAGGGCCATGCTACTGTAAAACTCATGACCTTATTACCATAAAAAGAAGAAGCAGTAAGGCTATTTTACTGTAAAATTTTTTGTAATTTTGTTAGGGCCATGCTACTGTAAAACTCATGACCTTATTACCATAAAAAGAAG
>NC_079436.1:52349887-52379887 GCF_903798145.1 Danio aesculapii
TAACCCAAACCGAACAATATGTTTAACTTAAGTGGCATTTTAGTGAAATGGACTATATAGAGCATGTTTGCTGAATTTGAATTGAAAGACCGTATTAAAAAAACAACACTAGAAAGAGAATAATTTGATAAATAGACAAAACACCAAACAAACTAAACGGTGGATCGAACAATACCATAACATACAGAGTGATTGATCGAATGATAAAATGACAGAGAGAACAATGTCTATATCATAATGATAGGACAACTTATAAATATATTGAATGGTAGATCGAATGATAGATATGAATAAGATAATAGATAGAAAAATAGAAATACAGAACAATATAAAGAATAATAAAATGACAGAAACATTCTATATACTGTTGATTCTATATAATGCTAGAATAGAACCATATACAGACCAGAATGATAGGTCGAGCGATGGATGGATAGAATGAACAAATTATTGATAGAATGAAAGAACTATTGGCAGAAAAATAGATAGAACAATAGAAATATGGATGGATATATAGAATGATAAATAATAGAGTGATAGATAGATAGGCAGACGGACAGATAGATAGATAAATGAAAAAAATATGAAGACAGAGTGACAGAACGATAGAGAAGAGAACAATAAAACGATAGAACGAGACAGACGGACGGACGGACAGACGGATGGATGGATGGATAGAATGCACTATATAGAATTATAGATAAAAAGAGTGATAGATGGTAAGAATGATAGATAGAACAATAGATAAAATGATACATAGATAAATAAAACAACATAGAAAGAGCGACAGAATGATAGAGCAAGAGAACTATAAAAAGATGGATGGATAAACAGACAGACAGACAGACGAACGACGGATGGATGGATGGATGGATGGCAAGGGTAGATAGATAGATCTACTCAATATTGATTTGAGTACTGAAATAAAAGATAGATAGAACGATAGATAGATAGAACGATAGACAGGCAGACAGACAGACAGACAGACAGACAGACAGACAGACAGACAGACAGACAGACAGACAGACAGACAGACAGACAGACAGACAGACAGACAGACAGACAGACAGATAGATAGATAGATAGATAGATAGATAGATAGATAGATAGATAGATAGATAGATAGATAGATAGATAGATAGATAGATAGATAGATAGATAGATAGATAGATATATTCCTGACCACTAGAGGTGCTTTTAATACATGGCGCACACACGCACAGAGCTGTCATATGTACACACTTCATACAGGGCTGATCCACACACTGTGACCCACATACACTCTCAAATCCAGCCATTTCCAACAGATGGCCTGGAAAACGAGGAGAGATGCAGGGGTCTTATCTGGATTAGCCCACTCTAGTGTGTGTGTGAGTGCGTGTGTGTGTGCGCGTTTGCTCATATTGAGTTGTCAGGCTTAAAACCTGCTTCCCAGTAAATACATAACAAAACAGAGAATCAGGCACATCAGATCAGAACACACACATCTCTTCTCTGAAAGACACACACATGAAAACAGACCATACTAAAGCTTTGTTAAATATGCTTGAGAAAAACACACACCATACAGACACAGATCATCATCCAGCTCGAAAATCCGATTGGATGAGCCACAATCAATGCTACTGCAAAATAAAATGCATACACACACATCATAAAAGTTACTACTATATACAGAAATTCATTCATTTTCTTTTCGACTTATTCCCTTTATTAGTCAGCGGTCGCCACAGCGGAATGAACCGCCAACTTATCCAGCGTATGTTTTACGCAGCAGATGCCCTTTCAGCTGCAACCCATCACTGGGAAACACCCATACGCACTCATTCACACACATTCAGTACACTACGGCACCTGGACGAAACCCACGCCAACATGGGGAGAGCATGCAAACTCCACACAAAAATGCCAACTGACCCAGCTTGAACCAGTAACCTTCCTGCTGTAAGGCGATCGTGCTACCCACTGCGCCACCATGACGCCCCATAAAGATATTGAATATAGTTAATACTTTAAATTATTATTGTTAACATATGTATCATCATATACAATATTGGCGTCTTTTATCACATCATTATAAAAGTTTTATAAATACCTATTTACTATTGCACTACTTATAAATACACTCATCGGCCACTTTATTAGGTACACCTTATTAGTACTGGGTTGGACCCCCTTTTGCCTTCAGAACTGCCTTAATCCTTCGTGGCATTAATTTAACAAGGTACTGGAAATATTCCTCAGAGATTTTGCTCCACTATTGACATGATAGCATCACGCAGTTGCTGCAGTGTCGTCGGCTGCACATCCATGATGCAATTCTTCCACCACATCCCAAATGTGCTCTATTGGATTGAAATATGGTGATTGTGGAGGCCATTTGAGTACAGTACACTCATTGAGTACGTTTACATGGACATCAGTAATTGAATTATTTGCCTTAATCTGAATAAAACAATAATACGATGAAGGTGTTTACATGAGTTGCTTTTTGAATGTTCCTTTCATGATCCCGCTTTACATGATGTATATAATATATTATATATAATTGGATTAACGTCATTGCGTCACAGCGCTATCCACATTTCCTCCAGAGTTTTAAGTAATTTTGAGTGTTTCATTTTTAATTTGTCGACTTTAACCACAGTTTGGCACTTTCACTTTCATTCTGGAACATTTCATACATGCCCCCATGACAAATGAGATACTGGGTGCAACATTGAACTGCTGGAAGAGCGTTGTTTTAATGGAATTTGATACCGTATGGGAAAAAACCTCAGAATTTCATGATGCAGGTGTCTTTGGTCCTTCACTGACTCGGTAGGTGCAGAGAATAGTGTCATACAGCCGTGTGTGTATAGACTATTCAGTCGCATAATGTGGCAAAAGTCCTACATGATGGTAGTAGTTTCATTGCGATTTTTACATGTCTGCGCTTCAATAATGCGACTAAAGTCAGCATACTCCACATGTCTTAATTCGATTTCTGTTTAGTTCGATTATGACCTTAATCGGATTAAATTAATCAAAAATCTGTTTACATGGTCAACTCTTAATCAGAGTATGATCTTAATCGTATTAAAATCGAATTATTGGTGTCCATGTAAACGTACTCATTGTCATGTTCAAGAAACAAGTCTGAGATAAATATGGTGCATTATCCTGCTGGAAATAGCCATCAGTAGATGGTACACTGTGGTCATAAAGGGATGGACATGGTCAGCAACAATACTCAGGTAGGCAAGTGTGCCAAGAAAATATCCCCCACACCATTAAACCACCATCACCAGCCTGAACCATTGATACAAGGCAGGATGGATCCATGCTTTCATGTTGTTGACGGCAAATTCTGACCCGACCATCTGAATGTTGCAGCAGAAATCGAGACTAATCAGTCCATGCAACGTTTCTCCAATCTTCTATTGTCAAATTTTGCTGAGCCATCGTGAATTGTAGCCTCAGTTTCCTGTTCTTAGCTGACAGGAGTGGAACCCGGTGTGGTCTTCTGCTGCTGTAGTCCATCTGCCTCAAGGTTGGACGTGTTGTGTGTTCAGAAATGCTCTTCTGCAGACCTCAGTTGTAACAAGTGGTTATTTGAGTTACTGTTGCCTTTTAATCAGCTGGAACCAGTCTGGCCATTCTCCTCTGACCTCTGGCATCAACAAGGCATTTGCGCCCACAGAACGGCCGCTCACTAGATATTTTCTCTTTTTCAGACCATTCTCTGTAAACCCTAGAGATGGTTGTGCATGAAAATGTCAGTAGATCAGCAGTTTCTGAAATACTCAGACCAGTCCATCTGGCAACAACAACCATCCCACGATCTAAGCCACTAAAAATCCCCTTTCTTCCCCATTCTGATGCTCGGTTTGAACTGCAGCAGATCGTCTTGACCATGTCTACATGCATAAATGCATTGAGTTGCTGCCATGTAATCGGCTGTTTAGAAATTTGCGTTAAAGACCAGTTGGACAGGTGTACCTAATAAAGTGGCCGGTGAGTGTACTTTTATTATTATTAAATGTAGAACAAAATGCTTTCATATACTAAATATATTTAAACAGAAATCTTCTATTTTACTAGTCATAATACATCACAATATTACTCCTTGTACTACATTTTTTATAATAATTAGCTTATGTTCAATTTTGCAGCACCTAAAATCGAATGCTTGGACATCTGTGCTTAAGAAACGAAGGTTAGAGATTTTTACTACATGCAAAATCCCCACTAAAGCCTTGATGGTGTGGTTTCAGCTTGATCATCCCTGCAATTAATGCTCTGCCCATCTACTCCCATCACCAACCTGCCAACCAGACCCCATAATTCCCCAGACGAGGACACCTCATACTGTAAAGCTGATTACACAGAGATCCCGCTGATCTGTAATGAAAGCAGCACATCAGTCACTCACCTGCTTCTGCATCTCGATGTTCAGCCCGTAAGACATTTCATAATACTGTGGAGAAAAAAAGAGAAACAAGGGCAGTTCAATTACTGCGCATAAATCACAATTACATCCGGCCAAATGACAGAAACGCTCTACATGTGTTACCAGGGGCCAGAAATGACCCATATTCACAGTCAAGGACCCGACAGTCGTTTCTCTTTCACATTCATTCATTCGTGTCTGTGTGTTTGGCAGATGCCTTCATTTATGATGCATTAATGATTTCAGTGTTTGCTGCATCAGTTGAGAATAAATTCAATAACTGACAGATTGCAGACAGATGATAGATAGACAGACGGACGGACGGACAGATGGATGGATAGAACAATCAATAAAACTATAGACAGAATGATAGAACAATAGATGGATGGATGGAACGATAGATAAAATAATGGATGGATGGCTGGATGGAACGATAAATAGAACAATCAATAAAACTATAGAATGATGGATGGATGGTTGCATAGAACAATAGAATGATTGAAAGAATGATAGATAAAATGACGGATGGATGGGTGGAACAATAAATAGAACAATCAATAAGACGATAGAATGATAGAATGGATGAATGGATGGATGGATAGAAGGAATGACAGAACGATAGATAAAACAATAGATAAAATAATGGATGGATGGATGGATGGATGGAACAATAAATAGAACAATCAATAAGATGATAGATAGAATGATGGATGGATGGATGGAATGACAGAACAATAGATAAAACAATAGATAAAATAATGGATGGATGGATGGATGGATGGTTGGAACAATAAATAGAACAATCGATAAGACGAGATAAAATGATAGAATGATGGATGGATGGATGGATGGATGGATGGATAGAATGATGGATGAATGGAATGACAGAACGATAGATAAAACAATAGATGGATGGATTGATGGATGGATGGATGGTTGGAACAATAAATAGAACAATCAATAAGACGATAGATAGAATGATGGATGGATGGATGGATGGATGGATGGAATGACAGAACGATAGATAAAACAATAGATAAAATAATAGATGGATGGATGGTTGGAACAATAAATAGAACAACCAATAAGACAAGATAGAATGATGGATGGATGGATGGATGGATGGATGGATGGATGGATGGATGGAATGATAGAATGATTGATAGAATGATAGATAAAACGATGAATGGATGGATGGAACAATTAATAAAACAATCAAAAAAACAATGGAGAGAATGATAGAACAATAGAACTGTGGACGGATGAATAGAATAATAGAATGATAGATAGAACAATAGATAAAATAATGGATGGATGGATGGATGGTTGGAACAATAAATAGAACAATCAATAAGACGAGATAGAATGATGAATGGATGGATGGATGGATGGATGTATGGATGGATGGATGGAACGATAGAATGATGGATAGAATGATAGATAAAACAATGAATGGATGGATGGATGGAACAATTAATAAAACAATCAA
Organism: Danio aesculapii; assembly: GCF_903798145.1. Classification (NCBI taxonomy): domain Eukaryota; kingdom Metazoa; phylum Chordata; class Actinopteri; order Cypriniformes; family Danionidae; genus Danio; species Danio aesculapii. The sequence goes on from NC_079436.1 coordinate 52,355,809, forward strand.
TAAAACAATGGAGAGAATGATAGAACAATAGAACTATGGATGGATGAATAGAACAATAGAATGATAGATAGAACAATAGATAAAATAATGGATAGATGGATGGATAGAATGATGGATGGATGGATGGAATGATAGAATGATAGAATGATAGATAGAACAATAGATAAAATAATGGATGGATGGATGGATAGAATGATGGATGGATGGATGGAATGATAGAATGATAGATAAAACAATAGATAAAATAATGGATGGAAAGATGGAATGATGGATGGATGAAAAATGACAGACGGACGGACAGACAGACAGATAGATAGAAAAGTGTTATGTTAAAGTCCCCATAAACCGAAAGCTGCGACTGTTTTTTTGTTTTAGTTTTGTGATGCAGTTCCTAGAGAAACGGAATATTAAATGAGCAAACAGTGGGTGTGGCTTGTTTTTTTCTGCTGTGAGCTGATTGGATGTATTAAAGTAGGCATTTCATTCAGAAAGATCAGGAAATGGGTTTGGGGAGAGTCAGTACAACCATACTCCATCTATAGACATCCATCTACAGTATATATCTATCCATCCATTTTACTGACGCCTTCACCCTACCCCAACCCTCACAGTACTGTAACTGTTGAACAGTGTCAAACATGATGCTATATTGATGTGAGTATCCGCAGCTGTATCCATTCTAGACTTTACCATGGTTATGGGTTCCTAACATTCTTCAAAATGTCTTCTTTAATGTTCAAAAAACTCTAACTGGATTTAAACAAGTCAAGGGAGAATGAATGAAGACAGAATCCTTTTAAGAATAATAGTAATAATAAAATAAATAAATCAACCACTTCGACTTCCCTCTTACCATGATATAATGTCTGTGCATCTCTGTTTTCTCACTCGCCAGCTTCTCGCATTCCAGCTTCAGACTGAAAGACAGAAAACATCATAAGAAATCAAGCGTCTCCTCTTCATACTGCTCTCAGGTCAGTTCAATATCAACAAACTCCACATCCCATAATTGCTTTTCAACTGCGTTTGACTCTTGAAGCCGATCACGCTTTACAATGTTGAGATGTTTACCGCTCTAAAGAGGGACATTCAGTAGCTTTTCTAATTGCTCCTGATGAGACTATGTGGATTAGGCTAACGGGATAGCAGGCTAATAATCAGCATCGGCTAATACAGGCCTTTTCCAGCCGCTGGAGTGATTTTAGAGCATTACACTTTGATAATCTCATCAGCTTTACACAGGTGAACTGCAGATCATCTATATCACAGCGTAATTCAACATGATCTATGGGCAATTATGAAAAACGGAGTAAACAGCAGTCAAAACGGGCAGGGATATTAGCTTGTTGTGGGAGCATGTCTTTTGGAGATGTATTGGTCAGATTTACATGTGTAAAACAAGTGTAAAACCCTGTTCTGATTTATAATTGCCATCCATCTATCCATCCATCTATCCATATATCCTACAATTCATCCATCCAACACTATCCATCCATACCTTTATCTTTATATTCATATATATATATCCATCCATCCATCCATCTATATATCTATCCATTTATCTAAAAAATAAATCAATCTATATATCCATCTATATCTATATACATATATATATATATATATATATCCATCCATCTATATATCCATCCATCCCTCTATACATCCATCCATCTTTATATCCGTCTGTCACCTATATTTGCATTTATCTATAAATCCATCCATCCACTTATATTTAAATCCATCCATCCATCTATTTATCTATATATCCATCCATCCATCCGTCCATCTATATATCCATCCATTTATCTTTAAATCCATCCATCCATAAATCCATCCATCCATCTATAGATCCATCCATTTATATATCCATCCATTTATCTTTAAATCCATCCATCTTTCCATCCATCTACCTATCCATTCATCTATCCATCTATCTATATACCCATCCATTCATCCATCTATATATCATCCATCCATTCTTTTATCATTAAATCCATCCATCCATTCATCTATATATCCATATACCCATCCATACGTACATCTATAAATCCAACTATCCATCCATCTATACATCCATCCATCCATCAATCTATATATCCATCCATTTAACTATAAATCCATCCATCTATATACCCATCCATCATCCATCCGTCAGTCTATATATCCATCCATTTATCTTTAAATCCATCCATCCATCAATCTATATATCCATCCTTCCACCCATTTATCTATCTATCCATCTATATATCGATCCTTTCGTCCATTTATATATCCATCCATTTATCTTTGAATATATCCATCTATATAACCATCCATCCATTTATCTATATATCAATCCATCTTTATATTCATCTGTCACCTATATATATATATATATATCCATCCATCCATCCCTCTATATATCTGTCCATCTATATTTCCATTTATCTATAAATCCATCCATTCAACCATCCATCTATTTATATTTAAATCCATCCGTCCATCCATATATTTATCTATAGATCCATCCATCCATCTTTAGATCCATCCATCCATCTATATATCCATTTTTCCATCCATCTATATATCCATCCATCCATCCATCCATCTATATATTATCCATACATCCATCCATCCGTCCATCTATATATCCATCCATTTATCTTTAAATCCATCCATCTATATATCCATCTTTCCATCCATCTATCTATCCATTCATCAATCCATCCATCTGTCCGTCCATCTATATATCTATCTATTTATATTTGAATCCATCCATCTATATACCCATTCATTCATCCATCTATATATCATCCATCCATCCATAAATCCATCCATCCGTCCATTTATATATCCATTCTTTTATCTTTAAATCCATCCACCCATCCATTCATCTATATATCCATCCATCCATCTATATACCCATCCATCCGTACATCTATAAATACATCTATCCATCCATCAATCTATATAGCCATCCATTTATCTTTAAATCCATCCATCCATCCATCCATCTATATACCCATCCATCCGTCAATCTATATATCCATCCATTTATCTTTAAATCCATCCATCCATCTATATATCGATCCTTTCATCTATATCATATATATCAATCCATCCGTCAATCTATATATCCATCCATTTATCTTTAAATCCATCCATCCATCTACATAGCCATCCTTCCTTCCATCTATATATCGATCCTTTCATCTATATCATATATATATCAATCCATCCATCCGTCAATCTATATATCCATCCATTTATCTTTAAATCCATCAATCCATCCATCTATATATCCATCCATTCGTCCGTCCATCTATATATCCATCCATTTATCTTTAAATCCATCCATCCATCTATATATCCATCCTTCCATCCATCTATATATCAATCCTTTCATCTATATCATATATATCAATCCATCCATCAATCTATACATCCATCCATTTATCTTTAAATCCATCCATCCATCCATCTATATATACATCCATCCATCCGTCCATGTATATATCCATTAATCTATGAATTCATTGATACAATCATCTATATATTGATCCATTTATCTTTAAATCCATCCATCCATCTTTATATCAATCCCTCCATACATCTATATATTCATCCATTTATCTTTAAATCTATCCATCCATCCATCTATCTATATACCCACCCATTTATCTTTAAATCCATCCATCCAACTATATATCCATCTATTTATCTTTATATCTATCCATCCATCTATATATCCATCCATCTATCCTTCTATTTATCTATATATTCATTTATCCATCCATCCATCCATCCATCTATATATCCATCCATCCATCTATATACCCATCCATCCGTACATCTATAAATACATCTATCCATCCATCTATATATCAATCCATCCGTCAATCTATATATCCATCCATTTATCTTTAAATCCATCCATCATCCATCCATCCATCCATCCATCTATATACCCATCTATCCGTCAATCTATATATCCATCCATTTATCTTTAAATCCATCCATCATCCATCCATCCATCCATCCATCCATCCATCTATATACCCATCTATCCGTCAATCTATATATCCATCCATTTATCTTTAAATCCATCCATCCATCTATATATCCATCCATCTATATATCGATCCTTTCATCTATATCATATATATCAATCCATCCGTCAATCTATATATCCATCCATTTATCTTTAAATCCATCCATCCATCTATATAGCCATCCTTCCTTCCATCTATATATCGATCCCTTCATCTATATCATATATATATATCAATCCATCCATCCGTCAATCTATATATCCATCCATTCGTCCGTCTATCTATACAAGAAACATTTGGTCTGTGTGTTTTTTTTTTTTGCATGATTAGCACATCCATATACCATGGAATTCATCTAGAATGATACAATTTTATGGTAAATAATATCCCCAAAATAGTGCTAAAAATACTAGAGAGACGGTGGTGCTTTGGTTTGTTTTGAGCCCACATCTGCAGTATTTGTGTGGATGTTGTATTGAATCCTCCTGAATGTAAGAAGTTAACTTGATGTACCTGTGATACTGAGCCTGGAACAGCTGGAACTCCTCTTTTATGTGATCCAGAGTCTCCAGAACGGTGAATTTCATGCCGGCGTGACCTGACACCAGCGGAGCCTGAAACACACACCAGCAAAACACACCATTCATTACTGATTCTACATTATAACGGGATTACCTTATTAATATCTCTGTATGGACTAATCAATATCAGAGGACAATATAAACACAGACAATGAAAACATGAAATGAATGTTAAATGTATGAATGTTGAATGTACAGTTTATTCTGATTTAATATTGTTTATTTGTATTTTTTTTTAATTATTATTATTATTATTATTTTCTTTTTTTTTCTACTATTTACTGTACTTACTATGTTTGTTTTTACATTTATATTTATGTTATTTTTTATGTAAACTTTATAAGTGCTTTGGCAATACATTTGTATCATTTGCCATGCCAATAAAGCAATTATTGAATTAATATGAATTGAATTGACAGACAATAAAATGTGCAAGTTTCATGGCATTTCTCACTATTATTTTATTTTATTATTTAAATTTTATTATTTAAAAAATACTATTACTGTGCCTTTATTTATTAAAATTTAATAAAAAATTTATTTATTTATTCATTTAATCTTTTAAAAATAAATTGTATTTATTTATAAAATAAACAAATTAACTAAAATGTTAAAATAAATTTTATAAATTAAAATGTAATTTAGAAAAAATTTTATTTAAATAAAATAAAATATTTTGTTTTCCTGAGAAAGCCAGCAAATAATGTGGTTTAGACATGCATTTATTGCATTCTTTTTTATTCCTTTAGTCCTTTTGTATTCATGAAATAACATAAAAAAACAATAAAAGAATAAAATAAAAAATAAAACATTTAGTTTTTCTGAGAAAGCCAGCAAATAATGCTGTTTAGAAATGCATTTTTTTGCATTCTTTTTTATTCCTTTTGCATTCATAAAATAAAAAATAAAAATAAATAAAACAATAAAAAATCTTTTAAAAATAAGTAAATTAAAAAATAAATAATAACAATCATAATAAATAAATAATTATAAAATAAAATATTAAATTAAATAAAAAAATTAAATAAAATAAAAAATACATTTAAACAAAAGAAAATAAAAAAATAAAATAAAAAAATAAAAAAGTAAATAATAAACAATGAATAAAATAAAATAAAAATAAATGAATAAATAAAATAAAATAAGATAAATAAAAAAACATAAAATAAAATAAAAAACTAAATATAAATCAAATTAAATAAAAAAAATTATTATATAATATATATATTAATTTTATATATATTAATTTATATATATATATATATATATATATATATATATATATATATATATATATATATATATATATATATATATATATATATATATATATATATATATATATATATATAATAAAACACAAATAAATAAATAAAATAAAAATACATTTTGCAAAACATCTTTCATGATTACCACCATGGAATTCATATTATATTATTATGACATGCTATGGTAAAAAACATGGCAAATTCTTCTATAACATGACATTAACACTGAACCACAGGCAGAAATTCAGTGAGACACAGTGGCACTTTTTTGAATTACTGTAACGGCCTCTTCACTGGCCTTCCCAAAAAGACAGTCAGACAGTTGCAGCTCATCCAGAACGCTGCGGCCAGGATTCTGACAAGAAGCAGACAATCAGAGCACATCACACCTGTCCTCAGGTCTTTACACTGACTCCCAGTTACATTCAGAATAGATTTTAAAGTATTATTACTGGTCTATAAATCACTAAATGGCCTGGGACCTCAATACATTTACATTTAATTTAGTCATTTAGCAGACGCTTTTATTCAAAGCGACTTACAAATGAGGACAAGGAAGCAAATTTACACAACTATAAGAGCAGCAGTGAACAAGTGCTATAGACAAGTTTCAGGTGTGTAAAAGTCTAAGAAGCAAAGCAATTTTTTTTTTTTTTTTTTTGAGAGAGAGAGAGAGAGAGAGAGAGAGAGAGAGAGAGAGAGAGAGAGAGAGAGAGAGAGAGAGAGAGAGAGAGAGCACAGTTAGTGGTATAGCCAGAGAGGCAATTGCAGATTAGGAAGGAAAGTGGAGACTAAACAGTTGCGTTTTTAGTCGTTTCTTGAAGACAGCAAGTGACTCTGCTGTTCTGATGTAGTTAGGGAGTTCATTCCACCAACTGGGCAGATTGAATGTGAGAGTTCGGGAAAGTGATTTCTTCCCTCTTTGGGATGGAACAACGAGGCGACGTTTATTCACAGAACGCAAGTTTCTGGAGGGCACATAAATCTGCAGAAGTGAGAGCAGATAAGAAGGAGCACAGCTAGAGGTCACTTTGTAAGCAAACATCAGAGCTTTGAATTTGATGCGAGCAGCAACTGGCAGCCAGTGCAAACGGGTGAGTAGCGGAGTGACATGTGCTCTTTTGGGTTCATCAAAGACCACTCGTGCTGCTGCGTTCTGAAGCAGCTGAAGAGGTTTGATAGAACTAGCTGGTAGCCCGGCTAGCAGAGAGTTGCAATAGTCCAGTTTGGAGAGGACAAGAGCTTGAACAATGAGTTGAGCAGTATGTTCAGATAGGAAGGGTCGGACCTTTCTGATGTTGTAGAGTGCGAATCTGCAAGATCGAGCAGTTCTAGAAATGTGGTCAGAGAAGTTCAGTTGGTCATCAATCGTTACTCCAAGGCTTTTTACCATTTTGGATGCAGTGATGGTTGCTCCGTCCATCTGGATTGAAAAGTTATGGTGAAGAGTCGGGATTAATTAATACATTACAGATATGCTCACTGAATACAAACAGATCATCCAGATCTTTAGGATCAAATAAACTAGAAATTCCAAGAGTTCAGTCAAAGCAGGGTGAATCAGCCTTCAGCTACTAACAGCGCCCCCTACTGCTGGAATCAGCTTCCAGAAATGATCAGATGTGCTCCAACATTAGGCACATTCAAATCAAGACTGAAAACACATCTGTTTAGCTGTGCCTTTACTGAATGAGCACTGTGCTACATCCCACAGATCACACTATTATGTCTTTCTCTTCTTTTTCATTCATCTAAAACCTGTTTAACACATTTTAATCTGTTTTTAATACTTTGTTGTTTTTAATACTTTGTTGTTCTTGTTTTTCATTCCTGTTTATGTAAAGCACTTTGAATTACCATTATAGAAATAAATTTGTCTTGCCTTTTTACAGACTTCACAGCAAATGAACAGTTAAATGTTGGTGCGGCATTACAATGTCAAGTAGTTCACTGAAGAAATGTGTGTGTGTGTGTGTGTGAGTGTGTGTGTGTGTGTGTGAGTGTGTGTGTGTGTGTGTGAGTGTGTGTGTGTGTGTGTGTGTGTGTGTGTGTGTGTGTGTGTGTGTGTGTGTGTGTGTGTGTGTGTGTGTGTGTGTTAACCAAAAGAAAGCAGGTGTGATGAACATTTGTTGTTGCAGGATGTTAAATTGGCCACAGCAAACTGAAATTCTACACTCAAGTAAACGGTTACATAGAAATATATTAATAAACAGTTGCTTAAATGACTAAAATTTCGGTTTGATTTGATGATTTTATTAATGGAAAATTATCAAAACTGCACAACGAAACAAAACCCAGAACTATGGCTGCACAATATCGAAAAAAAAAAATCCCATTGCAATATTTTTTTCTCTGCAATATGTATTACAATCTATTAGGGGTGGGCGATATGACCTAAAATTAATATCACGGTATTTTTCATCTTTTGAACGGTGACGGTATAATATCATGGTATTACTTTCAATAGCAAAATAATATACATCTCAAGGAAGAACGGACAAAAGAAAGTCTCACTTCTATCACTCTTTAAAAGTTTTGGTTTGGGTCATTGTAAATGCTCAGTCTCGTTATGAGCTGATCTTCATTTCTCTGTGTTGGTGGAATAAAGCAGGCAAGTCAGCCGCACCAATTTATGAGCAGACAGAGCAGGATTCTCATGATGACCACCGGCGCAATAACGCTCTTTGTTATAAGCCGTAGTTTCAGTGTAAACTTAGTAAAGGTGAGTTTCTTTGGCGATGATGTGTACAGTGTTAGATTTTATATTTAGCGGACAGTTGCGCTGAACACGCGGTGAATGCAACGCATCGCGATTCGGGCACCTTCTCCGAAAACACTCGATTGATCTCAGCTGGCGGATCAACATTTACCTCATGTCATGATCGCTGCCATCTGCGCCATTATTATTATTATTATAACTTTAGGTGAGGTTTGCAAACCTGTGCACTTTTCACTCTTCAGCCATTTGCATTTCCTGCAGTAACAAAAGCTCCCTGTTATCTGACAGCGGGAAGCGTTGAGTGATTGACAGCTAATATGAACCAATACAGCAGCAGGGTAGAGCGATTCAGCAAGTTTTTAGAGAAAATCAAATCAGATTGCACTACAACCATTATATTCAGACACACAAATGCCCCCAAATATATTATGAGGGCGCATAGATTACATTTCGGGCGCTCATGCGACCAAAATGGTTGCAATTTCGAGCCCTGTAGTGTAAGGACAGGTATTCAGACCACAACTGAACGTTTTGAAATTGAATGCCTTATTATTTAGAATTAGCTATTATTGATGTAAATGCAGCTGTTCAAGGCGCATAATTGATTTATTACGGTATTGACGGTATTAGAAAATCCATGTCGTGGCGCAATGTCACACCGGTGATGACTATGACCCCGGTGTACCGCCCACCCCTACAATATATATAATATAGTTTGCTCGTGCAACAACTGGGCGGGGCTTAAGTTTCGTATCCATGTCACGCCGAAACTGCTAAAGACTCGTTATGAAGACGATTCATTTGAAGCACTATGAATCGACTCTTTTATAGATGAATCAACAGTTTTAAACACTGTCCACTTTCAGATTAAAGCCTTAGCTGGATATTTCTCTCCACTTAGAGCTGTGTTACACACTACATGGCAGGTCATTCTCAAAAACCCATAATAGGGCCTCTTTAACGCTACCTTAATGTACAAGTAGCTAAAACTCATTCAGCGGCGGGAACCAGCGAATATGCAACAACTTTAATCATAAGGTAAACACAAAACAAAAGTTTCCATATGGAGCTCCTTCACGGGACACCACACTTGTAAACCCTCACTCCAACTGGCTTGCTGCTCTCCGCGCCACCCACACGTGTCACCGCTGCCAAGCCGACCAATCACAGAGCTTGAGCTACGGGTCGTCGCAATGTGTAGTAACATTTTTAAGAGGTGCGCGAGTATGAAACCGGGCGATGGCTGTGTCGGACCATACTGGTGCTCTCGACACAGAAGTGTAATCAGCCTCAACAGAGCGTGATCACGTGACTCCACACACGGTAGGCAAAATAACTTTAAAAAAATCAACCAGGGAAAATGGGCGTCATGGTGACGCAGTGGGGAGCAGCTGGAAGGGCATCCACTGTGTAAAACATATGCTGGATAAGTTGGCGATTCATTCCACTGTGGCAACCCCTGATTAATAAAGGGACTAAACTGAAAAGAAAATTAATGAATGAATGAACGACCTGGGAAAATTTGATCAATTAAAGCATCTGAATGTCGATTTTGCTTATTTTTCGAATAATCGCCAAGCCCTACACACACACACACACACACACACACACAAACACACACACATATATATATATATATATATATATATATATATATATATATATAAAATAAAAATAAAAATCACACACAAACACACACACACACACACATATATATATATATAAAATTAAAAAAAAAAAATCACACACAAACACACACACACACACACACACACACATATATATATATATATATATATATATATATAAAATAAAAAAAAATCACACACAAACACACACACACACACACACACACACACACACACACACACACACACATATATATATATATATATATAAAATAAAAAAAATCACACACAAACACACACACACACACACACACACACACACACACACACACACACACACACACACACACACACACACACACACACACACACACACACACAGAGTGTACACAGGGTCTTTAGTGAGTGAGTACAGACACTAGTGTGCTCCTGACATTAACAATAAACTCTTTGTTTTATCAGAAACAGGAGACTGCAGACACATATTCAATGTTGACCTTCACATGACCTGTAGCTAAAGAGCAGAGCAGAGCAGCAGATCAAAACACAACACTATCAACACACTCACTATCAACACACTCTTCTGCTAGACAGGAGCATGCTGAAGGCACTTACAATAACAGTTCATCTACAAGACAGAGCCAGCAAACAATGGTAATAAAAAAAAAATATATATATATATATATATATACACCAAAATATAATAAAGTAATGTTTTGTAGTCTTGAGAATAATGTTTTATTCCATTTGCATTTTTATAAATTGATAAAATAAAATAAAATAAACGCAATACCAGCAAATTATTTAGCAATATAAACTCAAAAAAAATGCTGGGTTGTTGTAACCCAACATTGGACTAAATCTGGACAAAACAAACTGTTGGGTTAAAGAAACTCTCATTTAAAATTTCATTTAAAAGATTAACCCAACATTGGGTTTTTCCATTTTTGACCCAACAACAACCAGCATTTTGTAGAGCAGGGCTGACCAACCGTGCTCCTGAAGATCTACCTTCCTGCAGACATCAGTTGCAACCCATATCAAACACACCTGCCTGTAATTATCCAGTGCTGTTCAGGTCTTAATTAATTAGTTCAGGTGTGTTTGATCAGGGTTGGAGCTGAACTCTGCAGAAAGGTAGATCACTAGGAAGAGACTTGAGGACCCCAGGGCCAGCATGTCCATAGAGCCATAGAGGCAACTTAGGCGCCTAGAGCGGCAGAATAGTGAGGGCAGCATCTGCGACACCAAATTATGCTTTATGGCTTTTTAAAAATTAAATTAAATTAAAATTAAATTAAATATTAAAACATTTAAAATAAAATAAAAAAAATACAAAAATTAAAAATTAAATAAAAAGAAAATATAAGAAATATAAAATATAAAAACGAAAGACAATATGTATATATAAAAACAATATATAAGACAATAAAATAAAATAAAAAAAACTTCCTAAAAAAATTTAATAAAATAATAAAATTAAATATTAAATAAAATATTAAAGTAAAATAAAATAAAAATACAACAAAATAAAAGTGAAATGAAAAAATAAAATATAAAATAAAATAAAAAACATTTTAATAAAAAAAATTAAATAATATTCAATTCAATTCAATTCAATTCAATTCACCTTTATTTGTATAGCGCTTATACAATGTAGATTGTGTCAAAGCAGCTTCATATAAAAGGTCACAGTAAATAGGAACAGTGTAGTTCAGTTTGTAGTGTTTAAGTTCAGTTCAGTTGAGCTCAGTTCAGTGTGGTTTAATAATCACTACTGAGAGTCCAAATATTGAAGAGCAAATCCAACGATGCGCAGCTCTACAGATCCTGAACCATGCAAGCCAGTGGCGACAGCGGAGAGGGAAAAAAAACTTCACTAAAGGCGGAAGTGAAGAAAAAAAAACCTTGAGAGAAACCAGGCTCAGTTGGGCACGACCATTTTAATTTCTCCGCTGGCCAAACGTCTTGTGCAGAGCTGCAGTCTCAGTGGCGGAGGCTGGAAGCTGGCCTCAGCGAAGACTCGTCTGTCTCTGGAGCGTCATAGGAAACAGTCTCATGTTCTCCACTCTTCCATGACCATCGCAGTAGTTGTTCAGGATTCGGCCAGGTCCAGGATATGGAAACCTTGGGATCATCTCGTCGTTGGTCTTGGATCGAATCAGTGACTCTGCATAGTCTGAGGGCCTCGGGAAGAGTATCCCCAGGTGGAAATGGAGAATAAAGAAAATAATTAGCGTAGCTGATGTTCACAGTGTATATCAACAAGATGCATAACCTGTGTGGAAGCCCCCTAAGTGGTGCACTAAGTGTATGCTTTACTGAACAGATAGGTCTTTAATCTAGTTTTGAATTGGGAGAGTGTGTCTGAGCCTCGGACGTTATCAGGAAGGCTATTCCAGAGTTTAGGAGCTATAAATGAGAAGGCTCGACCTCCTTTACTCGACTTTGCTATTCTAGGTACTACCAGAAGTCCTGAGTTTTGAGATCTTAAAGAGCGAGTTGGATTGTAGCGAGACAGAAGATTGGTTAGATAAGCAGGAGCTAGATTATTTAGAGCTTTATATGTAAGAAGCAATATTTTAAATTCAATACGAAACTTAACAGGCAGCCAGTGTAAGGAGGATAAAATTGGGGTGATGTGATCAAATTTTCTAGACCTGGTTAGAACTCTGGCAGCTGCATTTTGTACTAATTGAAGTTTGTTAATAGAGGATGCTGGGCAGCCAGCAAACAGAGCATTACAGTAGTCCAGCCTAGAAGTCATAAAAGCATCGACTAGCTTTTCTGCATCTGAGATGGATAGCATACTTCGTAACTTAGCAATATTTCTCAGATGAAAGAAAGCAGTTTTTGTGACATGGGAAATATGATTTTTAAAAGTTAAATTGCTGTCTAATATGACACCCAGATCTTTTATAGTAGAACTAACGCTAACTTTGTATCCCTCTAATTGTAGATCGAGTTGTGAGATCTGCTGTGTACAGGATTTAGGCCCAATAAGTAATAATTCTGTTTTGTCTGAGTTTAAGAGAAGATAATTGTTGGTCATCCAGTCTTTAACATCTTTAATACAATAATAAAATAAAATAAAAAGTAAATAAATAAAATAAAAAATAAAATAAAATATAAAATATATAAAAGAAAAAAGAAAATAAAAAGAAAATTTTAAAAGAATAATAAAATTAAGTTAAAATTAAATTAAATTAAATTAAAACAATAATAAATAAAAAATTTATAAAAATAAAAAATACATAAAATAAAATTTATGTAAAAAATATATTTAAAAAATATGTATTTTTTAAAATAATAAAATAACAATATAATAAAAAAAATTAAAAAGTAATAAAAATAAATAAATAAAATAAAATGAAATTTTAATTAAAATATTGAGCAAATAATTTTGCAATATGAACTGTAAAAACAATATGTTGGATTGATGGAGTCAAATATGGAGTGCCATTTAAGTTTAATTGAAAAAAAAAAAAACTATTTAATTACCGTATTAACGCAACCAAACATTTGTTTTAGATTATACCTTTCACATTAAATTGGCCGGCAAATTATGCTCTACGGCCTTTAAAAAACTCAAATAAATGATCCTGCATCAATTTCCCTTTTGCGTTACGATAACATTGTTTGTTACAGAGTGCAGCAAATCAGACGACACCACTTTCACATTCAATTAAAACACAATTCAACTGATAACACCCAAATGATTGCACTGCAGCCTAAATGACCCAAATCAATGATGCACAGTAGCATATACAGAGAGTGTGTGCTGGAAAACATGCAGATACACACAGCTGTGTGTGTGAAACAACAGGGTGTTTGTGCAGAGAGAGCGAGTGCAGCGTGACAGAGCCATGAATTGTCTCACACACACACACCCTGAAAGAACGCAGTCATCTATCTCACACTGTTTACTGTGCAGGCCACTTTCAGAGCAGAGATACACACACACACACACACACACACAGAGGAGGAGGAGGAAAATCGCAGAGCCGTGAATAACTGTAGGCTGCTGAAATATTCAGCACATGTGGCACAAAATACAAGAGCAGCAACAGCCGTGTGTGTGTGTGTGCGTGTGTGTGTGTGTGTGTGCGTGCAAAACACACATCAACCTGCTGTGCTCTCAATCGATGCTTCCTGTGTGCATTCCTGCTATTGGCAAAAACAGAGCTGTTTGGGAGGAAAACACACACACGCACACGTGCACACACACACATCTGCTGGGAGAGATGGTCTCATTCCAGAAGACTGCATTCATACTGTACACGAGCTCTGATGAGCAGCTTGTTAAAGCCTCTGTACACAATACTGCTCTGATGAGAACTGACACCACGCACCGCCACCTCACACACACACACACACACAGTACACAAGAACACATGCACACATTCATTTATACACACACACATACACATGTACATATATACAAACACACACAACACAAACACACACATTTATTTATTTATACACACACATACACACACACACACACGCACACACTTATATATACAAACACACACACTCACACACACACACATTTATATATATACAAACACACACATGCCAACGCACATGCATACATAAACACATTCATACATAAACAGACACACACACACACACAGTGCACACATTCATTTATATACACACACATACATAAACACACACACACACTCATTAACAGACACATGCTGCGCACACACACACACACACAAACATTTATATATCCAAACACACATTCTAACGCACATACGCATATATAAATACATTCATACATAAACAAACACACGCATACATTCACACATACATGCATACATAAACAGACACACTCTCACTCACATACACACACACACTGCACATATACACACACACACACACACACACACACATATACATATATATATATATATATATATATATATATATATATATATATATATATATATACAGTATATTTACACAAACACAGACAGTACACAAGAGCATGCACACATTCATTCTGTATATACAAACACACACACACACACACACACACACACACACACACACACACACACACACACACACACTGTGCACAAGAAAACATGCACATATTCATATATACAAACACAATCACACCCACATACATATATACAAACAAACACGCACACATACACGCACACATAAATAAACAGACACACACATGCATACATATACACACTGTACACAAGATCACATGCACACATACATTCATCTATATATACACACACACATATTCACACACACGCACACGCACGCACGCACACACACGCGCACACACACACACGCACACACACACACGCACACACACACACAAGCACACTTGCAATGTCAGACACAGACACACACACACCATACTAACCCACCCATGCATACATAAACAGACACATACACATGTATAGTGGTTATTTGAGTTACTGTTGCCTTTCAATCAGCTGGAACCAGTCTGGCCATTCTCCTCTGACCTCTGGCATCAACAAGGCATTTTGCTCCCACAGACCTGCCGCTCACTGGATATTTCCTCTTTTTCAGACCATTCTTTGTAAACCCTAGAGATGGTTGTGCATGAAAATCCCAGTAGATCAGCAGTTTCTGAAATACTCAGACCAGCCCGCTCTGGCACCAACAACCATACCACGATCTAAACCACTTAAATCCCCTTTCTTCCTCATTCTGATGCTCAGTTTAAACTGCAGCAGATCGTCTTGATCATGTCTACATGCCTAACTGCATTAAGTTGTTACCATGTGATTGGCTGATTAGAAATTTGTGCTAACAAGCACTTGGACAGGTGTACCTAATAAAGTGGCCGGTAAGTGTATTATTTATTATGCAATATAGAATTTCATATTCTTTTAAAAGTCTCTGTATAGATAAACAAAAGTTGTCAGGCAGAGATTAAGCTCCACTAATGCGAATCGAACGTGTAAATAAAGCCATGAATCATGGGAAACTGCTAATGAACAGATATTATTCAGTGTGTGTTGCACTCCGCAGTCTTTGCAAGGGTTTCCTCAGAGGATGCAGATGCACTTTATTCTGTTGATCTTTTAAGTGCTGTATTAAACTTTTAGCTCTGTTGGGAGCCTAACGCCTGCATTACACACTGCTATTGAACTGATCTTCAACTTCCACACAGCAGTCAGTTTATCCACAAAATCCTGCCACAAACTGAAGTCTCCACTGAGGGATGAAAGAGGGCTTCGTACAGCGGATACGGTTAAAAATGCCTCACTCACACACTGGCCCTTTGCCAGTGTTTCACCAATCAGAGCTCAGTTGGATCAACTGACCAATCAGCACAGAGTAGAGTCATCAGACCAATCAGAGTAGAGTTGCGTTATATGATCAATCAGAGCAGAGTAAGAATAATCTGAGCAGTCATCAAACCAATCAGAGCAGAGTCATTGGACCAATCAGAGCAGAGGCATAGGACCAATCAGAGTAGAGTGAGCAGAATAATCAGAGCAGAGTCATTTGACCAATCAGAGGGAACCGAGTCATCAGACCAATCAGAGCAGAGTCAGACCAATCAGAGCAGAGTCATTTGACCAATCAGAGGGAACCGAGTCATCAGACCAATCAGAGCAGAGTCATTTGACCAATCAGGGTAGAGTCACTTAACCAATCAGAATAAAGTCATCTAACCAACCAGAGCACATTAAAGTCATCTGACCAATCATTTGACCGATTAGAGCAGAGTAGGGTGATTTGACCAATCAAAATCAGAGCAGGGTAGAGTCATTTGACTAATCAGAGCAAAGTACAGGTTTTTGACCAATCAGAAATCAGAGCAGAGTAGGGTAATTTGACCAATCAGAAATCATAGCAGGGTAGGGTAATTTGACCAATCAGAGTGGAGTAGGGTCATTTGACTAATAAGAGCACAGTATGGTCATTTGACCAATCAGAAATCAGAGCAGAGTAGGGTCATTTGACCAATCAGAAATCAGAGCAGAGTAGGGTCATTTGACCAATCAGAAATCAGAGTTGGGTTATTTGACCAATCAGAGCAGAATCATTTGACCAATTAGAAATCAGACCAGAGTAGGGTTATTTGACCAATCAGAGCAAAAACAGTTGATTATTCAGAAATCAGAGCAGACCAGGGTCATTTGACCAACCAGAGCAGAGTCATTTGACCAACCAGAGCAGAGTCATTTGACCAATCAGAAATCCGTCCACAGTAGGGTTATTTGATGAATTAGAGCAGAGTAGAGTCATTTGATCAATCAAGGGGAACAGAGTCATCAGACCAATCAGAGCAGAGTCATGCGACCAATCACAGGAAGCAGAGTCATCAGGCCAATCAGAGCAGAGTCATTTGACCAATAAGAAGACTCATTTGACAAATTAGTGCAGAGCAAATTGACCAACCAGAGCGGATTAGATTCATCTGACCAATCAGATAAGAAAAGGGTTACTTGACCAATCATAAATCAGCGCAAACTAGGGTCATTTGACCAATCAGAGCAGAGTCATCTGACCAACCAGAGCAGAGTAAAATTGACCAATCAGAGCAGATTAGAGTTATCAGACCAATCAGAGAAGAGTCATTTGACCAATCAGAGTAGAGTCATCTGTCCAACCCGAGCAGATTAGAGTTATTTGACCAATCAGAAATTAGAGCAGATTAAGGTTGTTTGACCAATCAGAGCATAGTAGGGTCCTCTGGCCAATCAGAGCAGAGTAAAAACATCTGACCAATCAGAGCAGTGTTCAGACACAACTCATGCAACGCATTCCTTAGGCAGGAATGTTCTTATCTTCTGTGAAAGCCCAGACTGAACACAAAACACATGCAGTGTAAACAAAACCTCTGTCTGTTATTTGACATCTCAGTTATGAAAAATACTGATGTTATGATGATCTGTATTAATAAATATGTACATATATAGGTCAAAGTTGGTGTCTGCATCAAATTAAATGTACAAAAGTGATTTTCTAAACATCAGAAGCATATTAAAGCATACTGTCTTGTCCTTGTTCTAAATATAACTGACAGGATTATTTTATATTAAACTAACTACACTGAATGATGTCTTAGTCTTAATAATAAATGTAAAAGTTGATGATAAGCTAATAACAATTTTAATAATACGATTCTAATGTCTTGAAAACCCCATGTACAATTATTGTGATGTATTATGTTTTAAGAAATCTCCAGCACTTCATATAAACTATTACAAAATGTCCTTGTAAAGCTGCCAGGATGGCCATCTCAGAGATGTTAAACCACTGGAGTGTTTTTATGTATATGTTATAAGTATTAGTAGAGTTCATGTGTTAACGCCATCATTAACACCATCAGCACAGCCACAGTAAATACAGCACAGATGGTGAAAGATACACACGTTTACAAGCGGATATCTCTCTTATTCACACTGCTCTGCTTCACATATGAGACCGCTTACATCTGGTGTCAACATCACACTGCTGTGAAACCATCACAAATTCACAGCTAATTCAACAGAGTGCAACCGTACGGTCCTCAAACTGACAAGCACCTTCATTTTGAAAGATACACTTATGACAAACACCAAAAATAAAAGATCCACTGCCATAAAGCACCAATAATCACATCATCGAGTCTCCTTTTAAAGGGTTAGTTCACCCAGAATGATGTTATCAACTACTCATCCTTCATTGTTCTGCAATACTTTATGTTTTGTATTCCATTAATATCCATTTCTACATTCATAATCAAAATCTACTTCAAATAAAAGCTCTAAATGAAGTGAGAATAATCAAATATGAATGAGCGCAAGTTTTTGGTGTGTATATTTTAAAATGTAAAAATAAAATGATCACTTACATGTGGTGTACTGAACACATACACGTATTTGAAGTGAATCCAAAGTTATAAATATACACTCACCGGCCACTTTATTAGGTACACCTTACTAGTACTGAGTTGGACCCCCTTTTGCCTTCAGAACTGCCTTAATCCTTTGTGGCATAGATTCAACAAGGTACTGGAAATATTCCTCAGCGATTTTGCTCCATGTTGACATGATAGCATCACACAGTTACTGCAGATTTGTCGGCTGCACATCCATGATGCGAATCTCCCGTTCCACCACATCCCAAAGGTGCTCTATTGGATTGAGAATTGGTGACTGTGGAGGCCATTTGAGTACAGTGAACCAATTGTCATTGTCAGTCTGAGATGATTCACGCTTTATGACATGGCGCGTTATCCTGCTGGAAGCAGCCATCAGAAGATTGGTACACTGTGGTCATAAAGGGATGGACACGGTCAGCAACAATACTCAGGTAGGCTGTGGTGTTGACACAATTCTCAATTAGTACTAATGGGGCCAAAGTGTGCCAAGAAAATATCCCTCACACCATTACACCACCAGCAGCCTGAACTGCTGATCCAAGGCAAGATGGATTCATGCTTTCATGTTGTTGATGCCAAATTCTGACCCGACCCTCCGAATGTTCCAGCAGAAATCGAGACTCATCAGACCAGGCAAAATTTTTTCAATCTTCTATTGTCTTATTTTGGTGAGCCTGTGTGAATTGTAGCCCCAGTTTGCTGTTCTTAGCTGACAGGAGTGGCACCCGGTGTGCTCTTCTGCTGCTGTAGCCCATCCGCCTCAAGGCTGGATGTGTTGTGTGTTCAGAGATGCTCTTCTGCAGACCTCGGTTGTATCGAGTGATTATTTGAGTTACTGTTGCCTTTTTCTCCTCTGACCTCTGGCATCAACAAGGCATTTGCGCCCACAGAACTGCCGCTCACTGGATATTTTCTCTTTTTCATTCTCTGTAAACCCTAGTGTTGTGTGGGCAGGTGTGTGTCTCTGTGTGCGTCTGTCTCTCTTTCTCCCTCTCGTTACATCTGCAGGCCCCACCCTATTTACGCAGACGAAGTGCCCTGGGATTGGATGGAGTGACCCTATCATCAGGTGTAGTAAGTTTCATTTGGGTGTTTAGTTAGAGTCTCTACTTTTTGTTTATTATTTGTTTATTATTTTGATCTTTTGTGTTGCGGCCTTGTCCCTAGACCAGGGTCGTAACACTAGAAATGGTTGTGCGTGAAAATCCCAGTAGATCAGCAGTTTCTGAACCATGCCACCAACAACCATGCCACGATCTAAACCACTTAAAATCCCCTTTCTTCCCCATTCTGATGCTCAGTTTGAACTGCAGCAGATCCTCTTGACCATGTCTACATGCCTAACTGCATTGAGTTGCTGTCATGTGATTGGCTGAATAGAAATTTGCATTTACAAGCAGTTGGACAGGTGTACCTTATAAAGTGGCTGGTGAGTGTGAGTGTATGTGTATATGTGTATATATATATATATATATATACGTACACACACACATACATATACACACATATATATTTCTATATATATATCACTGACTTGTATGATATGAGATGTCTGTCATATCTCACAGCCCTTGAAGTATTTCTTTAATGTCTTAATGATGCTAAAACACAACAACAGACATCACAGAGGCAGATGGTGTGTATTTCTGTCCTTTATCTCAGTATTCATTTTGTACTCTAGATTGTGATGAAACAGACTTTAAAATGTGTAAATAAAATTGTGATATAACTGCAGAATGATGCAAACAATCCCAGCAGACATTTAAAGCTCAACTTCTCTGTAAAAAATTACAACACTATTATTATTGACTCTTTTACGCTAACACTAATGACAAATCACTCAGATTTCTTCATGCCTGGGAATGATTTGGGATTAAATGCATTAATCTAAAGCGTTAGCGCGTCCTGCGGGGGATCTGAATTAGAAGCCTTTATATATGACCACATACTGTCTGCTAAACACACACAGATAAAACAGCACACGCTAACAAACCAAACCACATTTGCACACTCTCCAAAAGGTCATTCATTATGCACAGGAAAATTCCTCACTTTAGAGCTAATGCGTGTTACCGCAAAACTGGGGCTCTGTGGGCCTGTAATAACATGCCATCATAGCAAAGGTAGCTTTGAAGTGCGGCTCAGAGAGGGAAAGAGGGAGAGAGAGAGAGAGTGTGTGTGTGTGTGTGTGTGTGGTATCGTGTTGCCCAGTGACGGTGATGGAACATGACATTTGCAGTGGAGAGCGGGGTGGCCTGGATCCATATGTAGCAACATGCAGCAATAACTGGAACAAACCATTCATTCACCCGTCCGTCTGTCCGTCACACACAGCAAACACTCATCTCTGCCTGCGTTCATCATTCATGCCCTTCTACTGTCTTTCTGCCTTCATTAATGATGCACATCCTCTCATACTTTTAGTTCAGAGATATGCTAGCATGACTGTTTAATACAAAACTATACAGCATAATCAAACAATAGCAAACATTCACGTATTGTATCCTATTAACATATAAATGTCTCCCTGTGTGCATATATATGTATAGTATTTATATATAGTGCAATTATAATATACAAAATAATACTATATAATTTATTTTGTATATTAATACATGTTAGAAGGTGGATTAATACGTTATTTGCAATATACATATATATTAGGGTTGCACGATACTGGAATTCGGTACCAATCGATACTGAAATTTTTTAAAACGTCCATTTCCCGCTAGCATTTGAGCGCTACTAAGCACATTCTTAAACAGCGCTGATTGGCCATTGTGTTCACGTGCTCAACAGAAATGACTGTGATTGGCCATGAAGGTCATCAGGTCACCGAACTCACAGCTGTTTACTGAGTCTAAACACAGATACAGGGAAACTATAGCGCTAAAAAGCCGCGATTCATCTGCGGAACGCTCGCATGTCAGCTTATAGACAAACCAGCTGATTGACATGATGGTGAGTTTGGTGAACTGATGACCTTCATGGCCAATCACAGTCATTTCTGTTGAACATGTGAACACAATGGCCAATCAGCGCTGTTTAAGAACGCGCTCAAATATTAGCGGAAAATGGACGTTTTTAAAACTTCAGTATCGATTGGTACCGAATTCCATTATTGTCACAACCCTAATATATATATATATATATATAGGGCTGCATAATATTGGAAAAAGCTGACATTGCAAAAATTTATTTTTCTGCAATAAATATTGTAATTTGAATACACAAGATGTTTTGAACAGCTCTATTTGACAGTTTTCTGGTTTTCAAGTACAGAAATTTAATAAACTTAGTGACGTCATGTTCAGATTTATATTTCAGACTTAACATTGCATATCTACTGTAATGCACTTTATGTTGGAGTTAACCAGTCATGTCTTGATCGTTTGCAGCTTGTGCAAAATGCTGCTGCTCGCATGTTAACTAACAGTCGGAAAAGTGAACACATTGCACCGATTCTCTCCACTCTCCACTGGCTCCCTGTTAAGTTTAAAATTGATTTTAAACTTTTGATATTCATTTTTTTAATGCCGTCAATGGCCTTGCTCCTACTTATTTATGTTAAATTTTGCACATTCACAAACCCAGCAGAGCTTTGTGACCTGCTGACCAACTTCAGCTTGAAGTCCCTCAGTCAAGATACAAGCAGTTGGTTGACCACTCTTTTGCAGTGGCAGGTCCTAAACTCTGGAATACCCTTCCTACTGAGCTTCGTACAATCACTGACCTGCCACTATTTAAAGCCAAGCTTAAGACCCACTTGTTTAAATTGGCTTTTAATGCATAGCACTGACACTTCGTCATGTTTAATTGATATTTTTTGTATCGTTTTGCATTGGCTGCTTTTTTGTTGTGTTGTATAATTTGCTTTTATTTGTGTAAAGCACTTTGGTCAACCTTGGTTGAAGTAAAGTGCTATATAAATAAAAGTTGACTGATATCTTGCCATAAAACTATTGCGGATGTGCACATTGCGATATCGATGCTGAAACCATCTATTGTGCAGTCCTTATATATATATATATATATATATATATATAAAGAGTTATATATAAGAGTTCACCCCTCACAAATCTATCTTTTAAATTACTATTTTCTATAAGATGTTATACAATATTGTTTGTGTGTTTATATTAGAGAAATCATTACAAAGCCAAATCTGGAGCTAATCTAAGTAAATATCTTAAGATACCGGACCATAATTAAATTGCATCCAAATTTTTATGTTAGGGGAAAATATTAAATATAAAAATCATAAGAAACAAAAAATATATAAAAGTTAGCTGAAATTTTGTAGTTTGTATTTTTTTGCAATACTTTACATACATTTAAATGTCTTGTCTATTTCTAATGATATTAGGTGACTAAAATATTATTTTAATAAATATATCTGTTTAATAAATCTGTTTTGTTCAATTGCACATTTGACCTATATCCTATATTTACTGAATATTCATTTTCACCTTCAGAAGAAAGAAGTCAAAATGAATAGGTTTTCCTTAATACAAGCAATATAATCGTATTTTTGGTTTGAAATCTAAATATTTAGACTAGAAACAAGACAAAATTGTAAGTAAGAAAAACATTTTTGGCACAAATCATGTAAATTCTGTATAAATAATTAATTACAATAAATTTGTTGAACATCCAAACAAATTTTTTGCGTGAAAATGTTCTAGACTCTCTTGAAATGCTCATTCACAGACCTTAAAAAGCATGCAAATGATAAAGCTTCACTCTATTGTGGTTAAACTTCGTGACGTCACGTTCAGACCCAACATTGCATATCTTGCGATGTAACTATTGCAGATGTCCACATTACTATATTGATGCTAAAATGATATTTTGTGCAGCCTTTTTGTATGTATGTGTATGTGTGTGTGTGTGTGTGTGTGTGTGTGTGTGTGTGTGTGTGTGTGTGTGTGTGTATATATATATATATATATATATATATATATATATATATATATA
>NC_079436.1:52384887-52519887 GCF_903798145.1 Danio aesculapii
AGCGTAAGCTGCAACAAGCAGAAACTGAGCTTGAGGTAGCAAAGCTTGTGTCCTCTATGCTCGTTAAAGACTCTGGTTCGACCACTCCTATCCATACAAGCTCACCCGGTAACCATTTGTCTCTATCTCAGCCTGTATGTGTTGATCAAGCCATGAGTTCATCTCATCTCTCATCCTCTTTCCAGCAGCCCGCTACTCAGTCACCCGCTCTGACGTCAACAATACAGACTTGTCATGCAGAGCAGGGTATTTGTGATGACTCTTGGGTGTCTCAGCCATCATTTAGACCTCTGCAATTGACAGCTGAGTCTAAAGGTGCACCATTTACTGCAGTGCCACAAGGAGGCTCATCGCCGGTCTCTAAGGTATCTCAGACTCCCCCTATAACTATGCCAGTTCAAACTGTGTTATCTGCAACAAATGTGATATCCCAACCACATTTAAGAGCTCCAGTCATGTCCACTTCTGCACTTCCCTTACATACAAGCATGCAGTCTATGCCACCACCGCCTATCACAGCCACCCCGCAGCTGCCTATGTCATATACTGTACCACAAACTGTAATACCTCCAGTGACAGCACATGCACGTCTGTTACAGCCTCCAATCACCAGCCACCCGCCACAAGTTTTGCAACCTACCAGCCTTAGCTATGTGCAGCCACCACCATTCATGTACAACAGTCACCCTGCACATATGGGTACAGAGCTACTGTTTGCATCGGCCTACGGCATCCCACAGCCTAAGTTACCAGTGTTTGAAAGCGGTAACGAGAGTGACTTTGCCCTGCTAAAATTAGCGTTGGACAATTTGTTGACTAATCACAACCATCTCAGTGAGCAATACAAGTACCATGTCTTATTAAGCCACTTAAAACTTCCCAGTGCTCAGCAGCTGGCCAAAGCCTACATGTATCATCCTCGTCCTTATTCCGCTGCACTACAGGCTCTTCAAGACAAGTATGGCCAGCCGCGACAGCTTGTCCAGTCAGAACTGGGTGTAATGATGAGCACACCACCAATCAGAATGGGTGATGCGAATGCTTTCGACAACTTTGCCTTATCTGTTCAGTCGTTGGTGGGCATGCTAAGGACACTTGAGGGCCAGAATGGTTACGAACTCATGTGTGGCTCTCATGTCGATCGCCTGTTAAGTAAACTGCCATCTGCCTATCGTGATGGTTTTGTTGAATACTGCCTGAGCAGGGGGATTCTCCAAACAGGTACCGATAGGACCTACACACTTCCTGATCTAGCCACCTGGCTAGAGATAAAATCTCAAGCAAAACGCATCTCCAATCGAGCCGCAACTTTGTTCCAGAGTGAACTATCCAAGCCTCATGGTAGGGTCACAATGTCTAATCGCCCAAAGGAGCGGGCAACACCAGTACTCTTGGCCAATGAGAGGGGCACACCTCCCACTGGATTTGCAGCCCAGAAACCCAATACAAAGCTGAAACCATACTGCCCCCATTGTGACAACAGGGACCATTACCTCAACTCTTGTGACCAGTTCAAGAAGTTGAACTCAGATCAAATTGTCACTTGGATTAAAGAGGGAAACCGTTGCTGGAGATGTGGCAGGACACATGCAGTAGAGACCTGTAACCTTAAGCGCCCATGTAAGGTCTGCAAAGAACTTCACCTCACAGTTCTACATAACACTATTAATGACACGTCCAAGGCTGTACTTATGGTGAGCATGCCGTCCACCAGGGTTTACCTCGACAGACCTAACCGTTCATTAAAGGTTATGTTGAAGGTAGTTAAGGTCCTTCTCCACCATGGCCACCGCACTATGGAAACTCATGCAATCCTTGACGATGGGTCAGAGAGGACAATAGTATTACAGCCAGCAGTACGGCAGCTCAAGTTAACCGGGAACACTGAATTGCTTCCCCTACAGACAATTCAACAGTGCCACACAGAGCTGGAAGGGCGGTCAATCTCCTTTGAGGTGTCCTCTGTCACAAAGCCCATGGTAAAGTTTGCTATACGCAACGCGTTCACTGCAACCGGTTTGTGCCTGGCAGAGCACAACTACCCAGTTACTGCACTCCAGAATGCCCATCGACACTTGAAGGATCTGCCACTGCCTCCCGTGGACAGGGTAAAGCCACTGCTCCTTATTGGATCTGACAATCCTCACCTCCTGACACCCATCCAGCCCGTCTGCGAAGGCCCAGTAGGGGGGCCCATTGCGGTCTGCACGCAACTCGGATGGTGTCTCCAAGGCCCGATGAGTCCTATGCAGTCCTCACGAGGAAAGCAGCAATGTCTTAACATCATGACAGCTCCAGCCCGTGATGAACTTATCCATCATGTAGAAAGACTCTGGCAAGTTGACACCCTTCCATACAATGAGAAAATAATCACCAGGTCTAAGCAAGATAAGGAAGCTTACAACATGCTTCAGGATTCTACCATCAGAGTAAATGTGGATGGTGTTCAACGCTACGCTACACCCCTGCTGAGACGGACACCTGTGAGTTTACTCCACGCAGACAAGGATGCAGTTCTACCCAGTTTACGCAGCACAGAGCGCAGGCTGTCACGGGATCCGGAGAGGGCTAAAGCATACTGCACTGAGATCCAGAAGTTGGAGGCAGCTGGATATGTTGCCAAGATAACAGCGGAGGAAGCCAACAAGAGTATCGAGGCTTGGTATATTCCGCATCATATAGTACATCACAACAACAAAGACAGGATTGTCTTTAACTGTTCCTTTCAACATCAAGGACAGTCATTGAACAGTCAGCTACTGCCTGGACCAACTTTGGGACCATCGTTATTGGGAGTCCTCCTGAGATTCCGGCAGCATGCTGTTGCTGTAAGCGGGGACATAAAAGGCATGTTCCACCAGGTACGTCTGCTGCCCGAAGACAAACAGGTGCTTCGTTTCCTATGGAGGGACATGTGCAGGGATAGAGAGCCCGATATATACGAATGGCAGGTGCTTCCCTTCGGGACTACCTGTAGTCCATGTTGCGCCATCTTTGCCCTCCAACACCATGCACAAGGACAGAAAGGTGACATGCCTGAGTTAGTAAACATAGTGGAGAACTCCTTTTATGTTGATAACTGTCTTTACAGCACACCAACAGCCAATGAAGCTAAGGACGTTGTGGATGGACTGCGTCAGTTGCTGGCTGAGGGAGGCTTTGATTTAAGACAATGGGCCTGTAATGTACCATCTGCGATCCAGCATCTTCCCGTGGAGGCCCTGTCTACCAACAGTGAACGATGGTTAACCAAAGCTAGCGCAGATCTGCAAGAACCCACTCTTGGCCTACGGTGGAATTGTCTCAATGACTCTCTGGGTTACAATTTACGTTCTGCAGAGCCATTGGAGCCTACTATGAGGAACATGTACAAGACATTGGCCAGTCAGTATGATCCTTTAGGATTTATTATCCCGTTCACTACAAGGGCTAAAGTCCTCATTCAGGACCTTTGGAAGCAAAACTTGGGCTGGGATGATCTGATTGAGCCTGCACAACTGAGGAATAAGTGGTTAACCTGGGTAGGAGAAATTCCAACACTCCTTCAGTTGCAGTTCCCTCGACTATACACACCAGTCTGGCCTGATAATCCTCCTGTCACTCGAGAGCTACACATCTTTTGTGATGCATCTGAAAGAGCGTATGGGTCAGTGGCTTATTTACGTACTTCTGATGATTTTGGACATGCTGCCGTCACCTTTGTCTTGGCCCGATCAAGAGTGGCTCCCAGAAAATGCCTATCCATGCCTCGTTTGGAGCTAAGTGCAGCACTGACCGGCGCCCAGTTAGCCCAAGTAATACAAAATGAGTTAACTCTTCCCATTGATTCAGTCACTCTCTGGTCTGACTCAACAACTGTGCTGTACTGGTTGACCGCAGAGTCTTGCCGCTACAAGGTGTTTGTTGGAGGACGTGTAGCTGAAATACAGACTCTCACTGAGACAGCTGAATGGAGGTATGTTGATTCGGCCAACAACCCGGCTGACCATATCACAAGGGGTCTAACTTTAGCGGAGCTAACAGGCCCTCACCAATGGAATTCAGGACCATCCTTTCTTCTCGAGTCTGTTGATCAATGGCCATCCATTCCCAAGCTAGCGGTAGAACCAGAACTCAGTGAATTAAAGAAAGCTGCCTTCGTTGGTACTATTTCAGTGAATAACCCTTCACTCCCAGACCCAACTCAGTTCTCTACATGGCAAGAACTTGTCCAGGCCACTGTTAGGTCCCTGCACGGGGCGGCTACTGCTGATAATAAATTCTCTAGTGACGCAGCCGATTATATTGAAGCTGAGAAACTCCTCCTGGCACAGGCTCAAAGTGACTCGTTCCCATATGAGATCAAGGCTCTGAAGACTGCCCAATCTCTACCTTCTGACAGTCGTTTGATCTCTCTTGCCCCTGAGTTCGATGAAGCCACAGGTCTCATCCGAGTAGGGGGACGATTACGTCGGGCTGATAGCCTACACTTGGATGCTATCCACCCAATTGTGTTGGATCCTGGCCACCCTGTCACCAAGCTGTTAATTAAGGAGACAGATCAGCGACTCCTTCACCCAGGCTCCGAACGGGTCCTAGCTGAACTGCGCCGCCAGTATTGGGTATTAAGAGGCAGAGAAGCAATTCGGAAACATCAGCACACATGTAGAGACTGTCAGTTCTGGCGTGCTAAACCTCAGACACCCCAAATGGCCGATCTTCCATCCAGCAGACTGCAACTTTACAAACCCCCGTTCTACTCTACAGGGGTAGATTGCTTTGGCCCCTTCACGGTTAAAGTTGGTCGTCGCCAAGAGAAGAGGTGGGGAGTCCTTTATAAATGTATGACAACCAGGTGCGTGCATCTAGATCTACTGGAACAACTAGACACTGATGCATTTCTGCTTTCTCTGCGTCGCTTCATCGCAAGACGAGGCAAGCCCATGGAACTGCTATGTGACAATGGCACTAACTTCGTCGGAGGGGATCGAGAATTACAAGAGACCTTCAATGCCATGGCACCAAAGCTTCAGGAGCAGCTTGCGGAGCAAAGGATTCGATTTCGCTTTAACCCACCAAGTGCTCCTCATTTCGGGGGAACCTGGGAGCGTGAGGTCAAATCGGTGAAGTCCGCTTTACGTGTCATCCTGCGAGAGCAGTCAGTGCCAGAGGCAGTATTGCAAACCCTGTTAGTGGAGGTGGAAGGCATTCTGAATTCCAAGCCACTTGGCTACATATCCTCTGACGTCGCAGACTTGGACCCAGTGACTCCCAACCTGCTCCTTATGGGCCGACGTGATGCCTCACTTCCTCAAGTTCTGTATGACTCCAACAACTTGCTCGGCAGACGCAGATGGAGACATAGCCAGGTGTTGGCTGATAATTTCTGGACTGCCTTCATCCGCCATCATCTCCCAAGTTTACAGGATCGCCAGAAGTGGAGGAAGGATGGCAAGGAACTTACCGTGGGCCAAGTAGTTCTTATTGTTGATCCACAACTCCCACGTGCTTTATGGCCTGTAGGAACAGTGTCTGAAACGTTACCTGGAGCTGACGGTAAAATTCGTACCGTTAGAGTTAAAGTTAAGGAAAAAACTTACACTCGTCCAGTTGTGCGATTAGTTCCACTTCCGCACTTAGAGGATAATGTTCCGGACACCGCCGACAAACTTTCTTAAAATGTACAATTCTCCAGACCGATAATTGGGGGCGGCTGTGTCAGAAAGCCTGTCCTAGGAACCTAAGTTAGTAATTGTTTCCCGCACGGACATTTTTACATGACGCACACCAATACGGACTGAATACGGACTGAATGCCATTCACTGTTTATGCTGCAGGTTATGCTCTGCAAATGCGTTTATGTTATACAAGTGAGTACATATACATGTTTGATTCTGATTATTATATGTCATGCATGTTATTGGTAACTTTCAGTGGTTTATGACGATCGTTTTTCCCGTTAATTTCGGCCGTAATTTGCCGATCTATTTTGCTGAGTCATCGCCCTCCACGCTAATGCTACGTGCGAATGCGGCCAGTGTTTGTTTACATAACGATTTGTAGTGCCCTGTTATTTAGTTTACTGTTGTATTTCAGTTCATTTCATTGCTATAACAGGCGGAAATACAGACTTTGTCATGTATATCTTGTATTGTGTTAGTTAATATTTCTCAATGTGTTAGTACAATAAGACACAAATGTTAGATGAATATTTTTGGTAAATTATTTCTCTTTATTTCCTTTTGTAGACCACACACACCCACATTCTTTGCAATATCTCCAGTGCATACCTCAGCTGCATATTCAGGACAGAAAATAAATGCTCATCAGAAAGAATCTCTTCTCCACTCTTGATTTTCTAACCGAAATCAGATCCATATTTGGCCGCCTCAGCCAGCTAAAATCTTGAATGTAGTGGGACTTCACTACACTAATAATACACTGATCCATACTAGAAACACACAAACTACACACCAATACATTCTAATAACATACTAACATACCAACAAACATACTAATCATACTAGCAACATGCTAATTCATACAATAATCATACTAACAGACATACTAACCATACTAGCAACATGCTAATTCATACAATAATCACACTAACAAACATACTAATCATACTAGCAACATGCTAATTCATATAATAATCATACTAACAAACATACTAATAACATGCTACTTCATATAATAATCATACTAACAAACATACTAATCATACTAGCAACATGCTAATTCATACAATAATCATACTAACAAACATACTAATAACATGCTAATTCATATAATAATCATACTAACAAACATACTAATAACATGCTAATTCATATAATAATCATACTAACAAACATACTAATAACATGCTAATTCATATAATAATCATACTAACAACATCCTAATTCATACTAACAATATACTGATCCATACTAGAAACACACAAACTACATACCAATCCATACTAATAACATACTAACATACTAATAAACATACTAATCATACTAGCAACATGCTAATTCATACTATAATCATACTAGCAGCATTCTAATTCATCCTAAAAACATACTAGCAACACGCTAATTCATACTAACTACAGGCTAATTTATGCTAGAAACATGCTAGCAACATGTTAATTCATGCCAGAATCATTCAAATTTATGTTAGCAACTGCCTAGCAACACCCTAACAACCACCTAGCAATGCCTTAGCAACTGCCTACCAACTACTCAGAACAACCTAGCAACCACTTAACAACACCTTAGTAACTGCCAACAACACCTTAGCAACCATCTAGCAATGACTCAGAACACCCTAGCAACCACCTAGAAACCACCTATCAACGCCTTAGCAATCGCCTAACAGCCACTTCGAATACCATAGCAATCACTCAGCAACACCTTAGCAACAACCTAAAACACCATAGCAACCACCTAGCAACACCTTTGCAACCACTCAGAAGCCCCTAACGACCTAGAAAGAAACATGCCAATCCATACTAGAAACACGCTAACATGTATGTGGTTATTTATCTATGCCGACTATTTCAAGCTTCTTAAAAACTACTTCAGTTATTGAAACTTTAAAAGTACTTCAAACTTTCAGATGAGGTTTGTTAACGAACTTTACTTTTCTAGTTAATATTTTACATTACTGTGACGGTTGGGTTTAGGGTTAGGTTAGGGGTAGACGATTAAAACATACAATTTATTGGGTAATTTAATAGATAAAAATAGTGTGCACGAGTGTACCTAATAAAGTGGCCGGTGAGTGTACGTAACATTTAAACATTTAGAAATGACTTTGGTGTACTTTTCTTCGTAATGTAATCATTATTCAGGGATAAATGAATAACTAATTGTAAAGATTTGCGTATTCGAATCTGTGACTTTAATATTACATCCAATAAATTTATGTATTTTAGGGAAATCATAAAGCATCTTACATTATCACTCCAACATCGTTAGTAAATTTGTCAAATAAACCAGAAGGAAATTATTCATTCATTTATTCAATCATTTTCTTTTTGGCTTAGTCCCTTTATTAATCAGGGGTCACCACAGTGGAATGAACCGCCAACTTATTTAGCACGTTTTACATAACTGACACCCTTCCAGCTGCAACCCATTACAGGGAAACACTCATACACACTCATTCACACTCACGCCCACACACACTACAGACAATTTAGCTTACCCAATTCACTTATAGTGCATGTGTTTGGACTGTGGGGGAAACCCCCGCACCCGGAGGAAACCCACACCAGAACATGCAAACTCCACACAGAAATGCCAACTGACCTAGCCGAGGCTCGAACCAGCGACCTTCTTGCTGTGAGGGTGCGCCACTGTGACACCCTGCCATAGTTAACCCTAAGCCAGGGATGTCAAACTCAATTCCTGAAGGGCCACAGCCCTGCACAGTTTAGTTCCAGCCCTGCTTCAACACACTTACCTGTAGGTTTCAAACAGGACTGGAAGACTTAATTAGTTTGATCAGCTGTGTTTAATGAGGGTTAAACTGTGCAGGGCTGCGGCCCTCCAGGAATTGAGTTTGACATCCCTGTCCTAAGCAAATACCTTAAAACTCTGTGTTACATTTTACCCTGCGTTACTTTGTGCCCCGCACTCCCCTATTTTCATTTTAGGGTGGTGAACTGTCCCTTTAAGATCATTAAACACTTCCAGGACAATTTACAGAGGCTTATGATTAAAGATAATATAGGCCTGTATATGTTTTTGTTGACTTTTAAAGTGTCTGTACGCTGACTTGCATTGTATAAATCAGGTATCACTGTTTCTGCTAATCTTTAATGCTCTACTTAAAGGGATAGTTCACCCAAAAATGAAAATGTACTCACTATTTTGATATTTGGGTGAACTATCCCTTTAAGACAAAAAGTCACCTCCATGTTGAATAGCCTCAGGGTGAGTATCTAAATAAATGAACAGCGAACTTTCATTTCAGTGTGAACTATCTCTTTAACCACAGACCTCATTTTAATAATGCAAATAAAAACAGCTAAATAAGACATATGAAAATCTTGAGGGAACTCGAGGCTCAAATTTCAATGTTAATTCAATCCTGGGTATGTCTATACAAACTAATAACATGCTGTAAACGATGTGAATTTCCCAAATACGTTTCGTAAAATTAAAATATGCTAAATCCCGTAAGAGATTTGAGTCGATTTACGAACGCTCCGCGAGTCGGTTCCTTTGAATCACTAAAAGAGCCGATTCGAATGAACGACTCAACAGTCGTGAATCGACTGTCAGCGAGCCAAACTGCAGCCAGCAAGGGGTGTATTGGATTTCTGAAAATCTAAAATAAATATATAAGAGAGTGAGTGAGAGAAAAAAAAGGTGCTGATAGATCAGAAGAGAAAAGAAATGCTCTTCACAGCGGTGTCGCCTGTATTACTGCGCGACTGACATGAACTGCGGAGAGCCAGAGCTGCTTTTAAGGTCGACTGCTTACATTTGCTTTTGTAGATTACATAAATGCGATAAAAGCTGAAGAAATGCGAGCGTGTGTACTATTGAAAGCAAATTGCGTTGTGTTTACATTACACCATCGTATATTTGTCAAACTCAGCGGTTTATAATGATATGCTGTTTGATAGAGAACAAAGCTACAAGCCGCTCGTATCATAACACGGCACATAATGTACAAACATTGCAGCCTTAACGTCTCTTTTCATGACTGCACTCTGATTGGCTAGTGATATTAAAGCCTGGGCCAATGAGTGATTCGAATGCCCACGTTGGGTCCCGACATCAGCTTTGATGTGCACCAATAGCGGAGCAGGAATTCAGCGCGTGCGCGTTTGAGAGGATGATGTTGCACTCTGGGTAATGAAGTCTTTTATGTTTGCTATCGCAGCATAATAAAGACCGACGGGAAGCCAATCAGCGCGCAAGGAGTTGAGGAGTTGTGTAAATATTTATGAGATTATAAAATAATGATCCCCGCTGACAACAAAAGAGATATTATGTGCAAACCGAAGCGTGAACACGATGAACTAATCATAGTTGTCATTTCATATTAACCCGTAAACATATATCATTTAGAGCTACTAAACGAGGGTATTTTGCATATTAAAAATATTATTTACATTTTGTATACGTGTACTTTGTATAATCAGTTTCTTCTGGTTTAATTGGGAAATTTACTAACGATGTTTGAGTGATAATGTAAGATGCTTTATGATTTCCCTAAAATACATTCATTTATTGGATGTTATATTAAAGTCACAGATTCGAATACGCAAATCTTTACAATTAGTTATTCATTTATCACTGAATAATGATTACATTATGAAGAAAAGTACACCAAAGTCCTAATGTATTTTGAGTGGATGTCATTTTTAAATGTTTAAATGAAACATACTCAACGGCCACTTTATTAGGTACACCTGCCCAACTGCTCGTTCAACGCAAATTTCTTATCAGCAAATCACAGGGCAGCATTTCAATGCATTTAGACATGGTCAAGACGATCTGCTGCTGTTCAAACCGAGCATCAGAATGGGGAAGAAAGGGGATTGAAGTGACTTTGAACGTGGCATGGTTGTTGGTGTCAGACGGGCTGGTCTGAGTATTTCAGAAACTGCTGATCTACTGGGATTTTCATGCACAACCATCTCTAGGGTTTACAGAGAATGGTCTGAAAATGAGAAAATATCCAGTGAGCGGCAGTTCTGTGAGCGCAAATGCCTTGTTGATGCCAGAGGTCAGAGGAGAATGGCCAGACTGGTTCAGCTGATAGAAAGGCAACAGTAACTCAAATAACCACTCGATACAACTGAGGTCTGCAGAAGAGCATATCTGAACACACAACACATCCAACTTTGATGGGCTACAGCAGCAGAAGACCACACTAGGTGCCACTCCTGTCAGCTAAGATCAGGAAACTGAGGCTACAATTCGCACAGGCTCAGCAAAATTAAACAATACAAGATTGAAAAAACGTTGCCTGGTCTGATGAGTCTCGATTTCTGCTGCCACATTCGGATGGTAGGGTCAGAATTTGGCGTCAACAACATGAAAGCATGGATCCATCCTTCCTTGTATCAACGATTCAGGCTGCTGGTGGTGGTTTTATGGTGTGGGGGATATTTTCTTGGCACACTTTGGGCTCATTAGTACCAACTGAGCATCTTGTCAACGCCACAGCCTACTTGAGTATTGTTACTGACCATGTCCATCCCTTTATGACCACAGTGTACTCATCTACTGATGGCTACTTCCAGCAGGATCACGTGCCATGTCATAAAGCGTGGATCTTCTCAGACTGGTTTATGCTGAGCACTATATATATATATATATATATATATATGATGTCAACATTATTAGCCTCCTGTTTAATATTCATCATTTTTCAAATATTTCTCAAGTGATATTTAACTGATTATTGTCTGATTATTTTTGTTCTTCTGGAGAAAGTCTTATTTGTTTTATTTTGCTTGGAATAAAAGCAGTTTTTAATTAAAAAAAACATTTTAAGGTCAATATTATTAGCCCCTTTAAGCAATATTTGTTTTTAATAGTCTACAGAAGAAACCCTCGTTATACAATAACTTGCCTAGTTACTC
The DNA here is from genome assembly GCF_903798145.1 of Danio aesculapii. NCBI lineage: Eukaryota > Metazoa > Chordata > Actinopteri > Cypriniformes > Danionidae > Danio > Danio aesculapii. The sequence continues at coordinate 52,396,463 of NC_079436.1, forward strand.
AAACTTACCTAATCAACCAATTTAAGCCTCTAATCTGCACTTTAAGCTGAATACGAGCATATTGAAAAATATCCAGTCTAATATTATTTACTGTCATCATGGCAAAGATAAAAGAAATCAGTTATTAGAAATGAGTTATTAAAACTATCATGTTTAGAAAGAAATTAGGAAGAAATTAGGGGGGGGGGGTGCTAAAAGAATTGAAATGTAACAGGAGCACTAATAATTCTGACTTCAACTGTATGTACATGTATATAAGAGCAGAGGAAAAGATGAGTGGCGGAAATAAAGGGGGAGGCTGGCGACGACAGGCGGAGGAATGAAAAGTGAGAGAGAGAGAAAGAGAGAGAGAGAGAGAGAGAGAGAGAGAAAGAGAGAGAGAGAGAGTGAGATTAATGAAATATCATGTCAGAGCTCCGCCACAGGCCACATCTCCATCAAACAGAGGAAATGAAGACAAGAGGCCCAGCGATCATACCTGGGTCTATGAGAGAGAAAGAGAGAGAGAGTGAGAGTGAGAGAGAGAGAGAGAGAGAGAGAGAGAGAGAAAGAGAGAGAGAGAGAGAGAGAGGGGGGGGCAGAGGTGGAGACGGAGGAACATTTCCTCACCCACTGCACAAAACTATCAGCACATCAGAGAAACACCCAACCCCAAACTCCACAGCATTCACTGAGCTAGACAAGTAAACACAACTTCAGACTGGGGGCGCTGTTGCAAAACCGCCCAGATTTTATCCCCCCGCCTTTGTCATTTTTTACCTGCACAATCAAATTCAAAACCGCCCAATCTGGCAACACTGATTCTGATCTATTATTATCTTTATTGAGATGTGAATAATATATAGTATTATTTGTTTTTAATAATATATCTACAGTTGAAGTCAGAATTTTTCACCCCCTTTCAAATTTTTTTTCAATTTTTTTTTTATTTTTCCCAAATGATGTTTAACAGAGCAAGGAAATTTTCACAGTATTTCTGATAATATTTTTTCTTCTGGAGAAAGTCTTATTTGTTTTATTTCAGCTAGAATAAAAGCAGTTTAAGCACCATTTTAAGGTCACAATCATTAGCCCCTTCAAGCTATATTTGTTTCCACAGTCTACAGAACAAACCATCATTATACAATAACTTGCCTAATTACCCTAACCTGCCTAGTTAACCTAATTAACCTAGTTAAGGCTTTAAATGTCACTTTAAGCTGTATAGAAGTGTCTTGAAAAATATCTAGTCAAATATTATTTACTGTCATCATGGCAAAGATAAAATAAATCAGTTATTAGAGACGAGTTAAAACTATTATGTTTAGAAATGTGGAGGGGGGGGGGTAATAATTTAGGGGGGCTAATAATTCTGACTTAACTGTATATATGTAATCTTATTTTTTCTTACTACTACTACCACAATTTACTGTGTTTTTTATTATGTGTGTTCTTGTTTATGTAACCTTTATAAATGCTTTAGCAATACATTTGTCAAGCCAATAAAGCAATTATTATTAGTACAGTGTATTCTGATCTATTATTACTTTTTATTGATATATATTGAATAATATGATACATTATTATTTTATTTTATTTTATAATATATATATATATATATATATATATATATATTTTACTATTATTATTTACTGTGTTTTTTATGTAAACTTTATAAATGCTTTGGCAATACATTTGTAACATTTGTCATGTCAATAAAGCAATTATTAAATTTAGAGAGAGAGAGAGAGAGAGAGAGAGAGAGAGAGAGAAAGAGAGAGAGAGAGATATTTATGCAGGATCTTTCTCTCTGATCAAATAATAACTCTTCAACACCACACTAGCTCTTAATGCAGATGTAGAATTAAGCACACTGTAAAAATATCCATATATGAGCAGTATCTGTATTTAGTGATTCTTGTTTTTATGTTTCTCCTTTTATTTCTGCTTTAGAATAGCATTATAGGACACTGATCTTTCTTCCAACAACGTTTATCCATGAAAAGTTGGAAAAGATGACTTTTATTGACATTTGTAGTAGTTTACAGTGATATATTGTCTGTGTTGGTGTTGTATATTACGCTACAAACAACTTGTAATAAACTGCCAGTACATTATTATTTTACAGGTTTATTTCTCTATATAATATTTCTTATACATTATATCACTTCAAACTACTAAAATGTGAATGAAACTCACTTTGTTAAACTGTAGAGTCACATCCGAAGTGGACAGAGTGGACAGTGGATCAGAAGTGGACAGTGGATCAGAAGTGGACAGAGCAGAGATCAACATCCCATAATGCAACTCTCAACCGTAAAATAAACAGAAAACACATGTGAATCACAAAATAGGGAAACTGTTAATTAACAGATATATTTACAGTATAGACCTGTTGAATAATGCATGACTCTGGTTGATTAATGAAAAACCTAAGGTTTGCGCCATGTCATAAAGCGTGAATCATCTCAGACTGGTTTCTTGAACATGACAATGAGTTCACTGTATGAAATGAACTCAAATGGCCTCCACAGTCACCAGATCTCAGACCAATAGAGCACCTTTGGGATGTGGTGGAACGGGAGATTCGCATCATGGATGTGCAGCAGACAAATCTGCAGCAACTGTGTGATGCTATCATGTCAACATGGAGCAAAATCTCTGAGGAATATTTCCAGTACCTTGTTGAATCTATGCCACCAAGGATTAAGGCAGTTCTGAAGGCAAAAGGGGGTCCAACTCGGTACTAGTAAGGTGTACCTAATAAAGTGGCCGGTGAGTGTATAGGTTATACCCTGTGTTCTACGGCGTAATAATCCCGCTATATATGCTAACACAGTGCAAATGAAGCCTGCAGGTTGATGATGTGAGCAGATGAAGATGAGATTTACTCATTACAGCTCATCATAACACACACAAACGAAGCCGCACGAACATAAACATTCCTGCTTCATAAGACGTTTAGACTATCAACAAATACGCGATTTAATAATCATGACATGTTTAACGTTGACACACAACATTCATATTTACACAACATCACCACCACCGCTATTGTGCAATTTATGAATTACAGTGAAGCGACAGCACCACCTGCTGTACAGAAGAGACAATAAATAAAGACTTCCTGTTAAATTACTCACCCTTAAGTCACTGAGGATATGGGTCTTTTTTTCTTCCTCTTCAAAATAACATTGTCATTGCCTCTTGTTGTTGAATCGCTGAATGCCTCCTCAATTGTAAGTCGCTTTGGACAAAAGCATCTGCTAAATGAGTAAACTTAAATGAATCATTAAAGTCCACATGAACTGGAAGCTGCGACCATTTTTTTTTCGTATTGTGGCGCAGTTCCCAGAGAAACAGAATGTTAAGTGAGAAAATAGTGGGCGTGGCTTTTTTCTTCAACTGCAAGCTGATTGGATGTAGTAAAGTCAGGGGCGCATCTGCACATTTACTGAAGGGTATGCGGGTTCAGGTTTAGCAACCCCCCACCCCCCCACCCCCACCGCCACCCCACCAAAAGAAAAAAGGGCAAATAACTTAAAAATGCAATTACTTCCCACATACATACTGTGAGAGGTCTAAGGGCTGTCTTTGCATGAACACGACTGAAACTTCTATTACACCTCTCACAATGTAAAATAAAAAAAGACTGTAAAATATTTAGTGTAAAAAAATAAACATAGACAAACTACCTGAAATGTTTTATTTTATCAAAATGTTATTGGCAAATTTATTTGTATCTAAATTACAATAGTTTTGAGTTTACCAAAAGGCCTGATGTATCAATATGATACATAATACATTTATAAAAACATGCATATGGTATAAAATTGGATCTTGATAGAAGGATTAATAAACATTTCAGTTCCAAAAAAATGTGAATATTCAAACTATTTGTTTGTGTGTCAGTTTTAACAGGGTTAAGAATCGTTCTAATCAAGTATATAATATGTATATAGGGGAATTTTTTTTATCTAAATATTCTTTTCTATTTTGTCTGAAATATATTCAATAGGCTTACATGGAATTTGCACATGCAGAAATCTGCAGATTTCTGCAGATTTTTAATCCATCAACGATTCATTTACTTGTGTATATGTTTTTAAATTCATTCTACTAATATTATTGTAATATATTAATAGTAATATTAAAGTGTTCATATGATGTATTTAAAATACAGTTAGTAAAGTAGTATGTTATGCCTTTTAGTATATGTATAATATGAGTGACTTGCTTTGTTTACCAAATCAGCGGATCTACTTTGATTTGCATTTTAAACATTAAATAAAAGTTAAAAAGGTATTCTTTTTTTAAAATCTCATATTGAATTATTTATTTTTGATAATCCTAAAATCATTACAAAATTCTCAGCAGAAATAGCAAAAAAGATTCTGTCTGGCCCTAATATTCAGGTCTGTACTTATAAAATCATTTTTTTATTTTTTGCAAATTAATTAATTTATAATAGTAAATAAAGAATTATTTTCCAGATTATTCTTATAATTTTTTACCTTAACTGCAAGGATGATTTGACAGTTTATTTTGCTAAAATTTTTACATCTACATAAACACTTTACACTTGGCTGTGTGACAGCATGTTATCGTTTTAAATGATTTTGAATTAAAATGTGTGTGCCAACATGCAACTCATACCTATAAATCCTGCCGTTTTTTACGTATTAATTCTTACGTGTATGTATTTTCCCGTATTTCTCCCGCATTTGTAATCTTTCTATGAAAGGTTCAAGAGAATTATGCTTTTGCATTATTTCGGATTGACCGCACGTTGAAATTAATATAAAAACGGCCGGATTCACGTCCTTTCCCGTGATGCTTTTTGAACACACTTTTGAACATGTGACTGTAACTGAGCAAATGATCAGTCAAATGGTCAATGAAGGGGGAGGGGTGTAATAATTTTTTTATTTATGAAATGTTTTATTTATTTATGAAACACATGAAATGCAGGATAAACATTTTTAACCAAATTATTTATTTTATTTAATTATTTGAAACTTTTAATAAGGATAATCAAAAAATTTTTTTGGCACAATGGCGCCCCCCCCATGTGTGGCGCCCCTATGCGCCGCATATCCTGCATCCCACCTTTTTGCGCCCCTGAGTAAAGTAGGCATTTCATCGAGAAAGATCTGGAGAAGGGTTTGGGGAGTGTCAGTACAACCTAACAGACTCCTCCTGTTCAACATTTCTGTTTGTTGTCTAAACTGACAGTTGGAGGGGCGTGGTTATGTATGATAGCCCTGCCCAATACCTCAGACAGACTTAAGCTGCGGTCACACTGGGCTTTGTGTTTGTGAAATTCTGTCATAAAAGCCCAGTGTGACCAAGTGGTGCTCACTGCAGAGCCACTTGGGCAGAGCTGAGCTCCAGCAAGGAGGAGCTTGAGCTCCAGCTCCTCCTTCCTTGCACTTCTTCTATGAGTGATGTCACTGGGGGTTGGGGTTAGGGGTGGGGTGGGTGTACGCATTGAAACAGCTTACAGGAGGAGGAGCTCAAGCTCAAGCTCCCCCTCCCTGGAGCTCAAATGGCTCTGCAGTGAGCAGTGTCTCAGTGTGACCGCAGCTTCAACCTGAGAACAATGATCTCCCTCTACTCACAGCCTCACTTTCCTCCCAAATCTCGCATTTGTTTCGGTTTATGAAAGAAGAGATACATATTTTTCAAGAAGTGTTTTGTGTTAATTGTATCCATCAATTAAAATGAGTATTTCATCATGACAGAGTTCTTCTTCCTGCTCTTTTCTCTTTCATCTGTAGGATCTAATAAAAAAAATCAAGTTTAATGTTTTGATAACTTCATGTCAGGGGCGTCGCTAGACCCAATTTACTGGGGCACGTGCCCCAGTGAAAATCTCCAGTGCCCCAGTAAATGCATTGAGATATGATTTACTTCATATGCAAGTGTATTTATTAAGAGTGGTAATTCCGAAATAAAGACGTTATTCTCTATGTGCAACCGAAACAACGCTGGTGAAAGCAATGTGTTTAACCAAAAAGCAAACTGACGCATCTCCGCATGTGCGCAGAGAACCCGCGCGCCTCTCCCACGCGCTGCTCTTCTGCTGGTGCGAGTCCCAGTAGTTAACATGTGCGCCAAAAAAGCAGGCTACCTGCTTGTCACGCGCCGCTCATGTGTTGTAAAACCGGCGTAACAGCCTTTTTTTGTTTTGCAAGTCCACAAAACTAAAGTTTAAACAATATGATGGTGATCTTACTAAGCATTCCTCCTGACAGATTTATTTGTATGAAGCAAAAAGGAGAGATGACGAGTCAGGGAGGTAAAAACGTAATAAACCTAATTCTCTACCAAGTCTAAGACAACAGATAATTCTATAAAACATCTTTTTTTTGTATTTTATTGAATTGTCTATAGAATTTCATTCAAATGAAATTAATATTCATGCAAAAGATTTCTTAAATGATCTTAGCATCACTCCAGTTGTGTCTAAACATTGTTTTCCAGTTACATTTAAGATTATTTAGAATAATGAATAATAATTGTATAATAACAAGAATACTTTTATTTATAATAAATATTTATTAAAAAATATATAGTGTATATAGTGTATATATATATATATATATATATATATATATATATATATATATATATATATATATATATATATATATATATTATTTTTTTTGAGGGGGGGGGGGGGATGTAGAGCCCCAGTAGAGCTTTGTCTAGCAACGCCCCTGCTTCAAGTGTATTTCTAGTCTGATCTCACGAGAAATCCTAAGTATTTTACGCTTTGTCAGTTTAGTGGCGAATTCGTTCAGTCGTACGAAATTGTACGATTTTAAAAAGGAGGCGTGGCACCTAACCCCACCCCTAATCCCAACTGTCATTGGGTGATGAGCAAATCGTTCTAAATTGTACGAATTAGATCGTACAAATTCATACAGATTAGCCACTAAATCAAAAAGTTAGGAATTGCCGTGAGATTGTGTTGGTATTTCGCGTGCATTCACGGCTCGAGATGCAGGTGTGCATCTGTTGTTAGTGACTATTTAAATGAGTGCTAATAAAATGTAATTTATAATTACATTTTTATAAGAGTTATATATAAACACATTAGTTGCAGAATTTTAATGCAGTTTAATAATCGAAATGCTTTTTATTGAAAATGACGTCATTTTACGCAACTACGCATTACTTTACAGAGAGCTTCTGACCTATTAACTACGGTTTGCCCTAAGAGCATTTGGTGCAAGTGAAGTGAGAAATTTATTTTACTAGCAACTAGCATCTAGTTACTAAGCCCCTAGTGTGGACCTTACATTTCAGTTTAAGACAGAACTTATGAACAGCTGGTGTAACCCTACCCAGGCCAACACGTTAAAGGAAATGTTGTTTGTAACTTCTTTTGCTTATTTGGTGTCCTTTTGGTTATGTTGTGTGTGAGAAACTGATTAATTTGTTTGTTGAGCTTTAGTTTTCACAGTGTAATAAATAATAGTAACAAATTAATAGTAACAGTAATAAATTAAAACACATGGACATCAGTATATGGGAAAGCGTGGACTGTTTTAATAGTTCCACTGCTACTTAAATATGCTACCACCATAAAAAGAACTCTTCTGTTTGGATATATTTAAAAATATTCTGTATTTTCAGCATCATTACTCCAACACCAGTCTAATATGCAGATTTGACACTAATCTCATCTCATTTTCATTCAGTTATCCGGGGCCGGGTCGCGGGGGCAGCAGTCTAAGGAGAGAACTCTATACTTCCCTCTCCCCAGACCCTTCCTCCAGCTCCTCTGGGGGGATCCCGAGGCATTCCCATGCCAGCTGAGAGACGTCGTCCCTCCAGCGTGTCCTGGGTCTTCCCCGAGGCCTCCTCCTGGTGGGACATCCTTGTAACACCTCACTAGGTAGGCGTCCAGGAGGCATCCGAAACAGATGCCCGAGCCACCTCAGCTGACTTCTCTCGATGTGGAGGAGCAGCGGCTCTACTCCACATGTAAGGGTGCGCCCTGCCACCCTATAAAGAAATCTCGGCTGCTTGTATCTGAGATCTTGTTCTTTCGGTCAAAACTCATGACCATAGGTGAGAGTAGGAACGTAGATTGACCGGTAAATCGAGAGCTTTGCCTTTCAGCTCAGCTCTATTACCACAACGGACCAGTACATTGACCGCATTACTGCTGCACCAATCCGCCAGTCAATCTCATGTTCCATTCGTCCCTCACTCGTGAACAAAACCCCAAGGTACTTGAACTCCTCCACTTGGGGTGAGGACTTTCCTCCAACCTGGAGATGGAAAACCACTGATCTGATATTCAAGAAATATTTTTATAACACTTTTTTACTAAAATAAATTGAAAATATTAGTGCCTAGCATTTTTGTGGAAACCGAGATTTCATTTGTAGTGTTTTTCAGTCTCTACTGTTAAATTTGACCAGTTTACACAGCCTGATCTCACGAGAAAACGTAAGTATTTTACGTTTTGACAGTTTAGTGGCTAATTCGTGGCTAATTCGAGTTCAGTCGTACGAAATTGTACGATTTTAAAAAGGAGGCGTGGCACCTAACCCCACCACTAAACCCAACCGTCATTGGCGGATGAGCAAATCGCACTAAATTGTACGAATTAGATAGTAGAATTCGTACGAATTAGCCAATAAATCAAAAAGTTACGAATTTCCGTGAGATTGTGTTGGTTTACAGCAATCTGGCTCAATAAAAGTGTTAATTATAAAACGATCTATCTTTTTATACAGTAAACATGGTATAAAAGCAAATGAAATTTGAAATAAAATAAAAACAGCAGCAGATATAAAGGTCCAATGAATCTTTTATTTGTAAGGCACCATAAATACTTCCTTACTGCTCAATCTCTCATTCATGTATAGTAAATGTTTTTCTTTTTTTTTCCTTTTTTTTTCTCCAAGTTGTCTTTAAATGAAGTTATAATAGCAGTTTATCAACACAAACGACATACATTTCCATCGAGAACATCATGTCACATACAACACACGCACAAATCTTAAAAAACTACTACAAAGCTCCAAAAGAGTCGCAAATATTAGAGGAGTCTGTCAGAAGAGGGCGGGGCTTATGTCAGGAGAGGGGCGGGGCTTCGCGACTATTACGTCATCGTATGAGAACGAGGCAACCGTAAGCAACTAACTAATCAGATTAAAACAAACCAGGGTATTTTTTTAGTATCTGTGCTCAATGTTTTCTTCATACATACAAAATGGCTTACAAAATATTATGCGTGTGGATATATTCATACACGTATCTTTAGTTGGCCATTGGTTTTCAAAGATAACAGACAAATCATTTAGAGATTCAAATAACTGCATCAGCTGTGGTGATGTAGCTAAAAACACAAATACAAAGGAATTATGGGACTAATTAATACATCCGACATGCAAACCATAGATATGTACACTAGATATCGCATACGGACCCTGTGCATGCGTCAGTAATGCCGCCATATTTGTACAGTGCTCCCAGGACAAATGTCATTCAATCGCACTAGTCAAGACCAAAGGCAATCTGAGGAAGCTGGACTTTAGCGCTGTGTACGGGTGTAGTAACAAGCAAACAAAACAAAAACAAAGCATTAAGGTAGAACCTTTCATTGGTAAGATTTCGTTTTTTACGTTACGAACTTTTGTGCTAAACAATTAACGTTATTGATGATAATACACTCACTGCACTGACCACGAGGCTAAGTAGCACCAACTTGAATTAAATTCTAGGTGTTCACTAATTTTGTTGAATAAAATCAGCAAACAGTGTTAATGAAATATGACAACAAGACGCTGCGGTGCCAGAAACTTGTATTATTGTCGGCTAAGTGAGGCAACGGCTAGTTTTTGAAGTGACTGATAATATAACAGTTCCTGCGCCTCAATGTGCATACTGTCCACCCTAAATGATTGAATACAGTGCTTCCCACAGGTTTGAAATATATTTGCGGTGGTAGTCGGATTGAAACACACCTTTTACCCACAGTGCATAAACAGCTAACTGTATGCAACAAACAAAACATAATTAGATTTGACACTATTTTATTATTATCCGTTTGAAACTTTTTCTTTTCAATGCGTTAAAGCAGGGGTCAGGAAGCTGTTTTCAGCAAAGAGCCATTTTGAATTTTTTTGGCAAATGCATTTTTTTAAAGAGCCATATCCCTTTTTAAAGAGGGATATATATGAAGCATCACATGATGAGCAAGTCCATGTATTAATAAAGGACAATTTGTACAATTTCTTTTTACCACTCGTGAACATTGTTTGAATTTTATGGCTCAAGGTTACCAAGGTTATATCAAGGTTATTGGTGTCGCGATTCAGGTTAGTCCACAGCGCCGCGCACGCATTGGTTGAAACGTCCTTTTATTCTTATTCATTTTGCTGTAAAATATACAACAAGAAGGTCATTTTAATTGTATTTTCAAAAGGAAACTCATTTTTAGTGACAGTTTTAATATTTTATTGAAGGGAGACAGCTGGAGAGCCACATATTTTTGGTCAAAGAGCCACATGTGGTTCCAGAGCCATAGGTTCCCTACCCCTGCGTTAAAGAAGAAAAAAAGACGGTTGACATAAAAAATCCACTGTTTCTCTTATGTTATTCAGGAGCCCTGTCCACCCTGACAGGTAGAATCTGCTTCTCTCTCTCTCTCTCTCATTCCAGTTCAGGTTGCTTTATTGGCATGGCATTTTGAACAGTATAGCCAAAGCATTTTAGATGTCTAAAATATATAATATAATCGACATCAAATTAATAAAATATACAGCAAATAAGAAATAAATCACAAAAAAGGAATAAAACAGACAATATCTCTTAAAATTATGATAATTACAAGAATAGAACGTGTTTAAATTAGACAAATGAGTTGATTACGCATTTCGAATGGTCTACAAATATTCTGCAGCAAATTTAGATGTAATTTCGTCCCCGACGAGTATTTAGTAAAGGTTTTCGGAGTCATTTAGATTAAAGATTTAATTATTTAATGTCTCTCTCGCTTTTGTGCGCATAAAAATTAACAACAGCTTAGAAAACGAAAGCAAAACTAAATCCCGGACATTTTAGTAGATTTAGAAACGCCGGCCGGACGCAAAAAGGTGCGGGACTGTGTGTGTCTGCAGAGCACGTGAGTGTTGACAGTTCTCGCACACACAGAACGAGCAGTATGAAACGAGATTTGATCGCTCGCGGACGTTTGTTTATATTGGGCGGATATAAAAAAAAAGTGTAAAAGGATGATAATAACAGTAAAAAAAGTGTCATCAAATATACTTGGGCGGCCCAAGTAAAGACTATGTGTGGGAAGCACTGTTAAATATTACCAAGTTGGCCCATGCTAACCTTTTATTTGACCCGCCATCCCATTTGAACAGAAAGGAAGAATGATGGGGAGGTGTTTAGGGGGAACGCTTTAACAGAGATCGTCATTCCTAATTTAACATAACATTTTTTGCCCTTGTATTATTGCTGAGCTACAAAAAACGGCAACTGAAATTAAACAAATCACTTAAACATTGTAAATGAATCAGACTTTTAAAAATGTAAATACTGTCACTTGACAAACAGGAAAATGCACAAGACATCTGTGAGCAAATCAAGGTAAATGCAGGAGCAGCTCGAATATTGTATTAAGCATTGAACTCCATTGAGTTATAAATGGGATTGTTAATGTTTGTACTGTAATAAAATATTCATATAAAATGGTAAATATGATACTACATTAGTTAATCTGATTTAAAGCAACGTTATTTTTAAATATTACTGAATAAATTACAAAATTACCATTGCAAATTAAGATATACGGTTCGGCATTGCCCTCAGTCAAGTTTGCTTTTTGTCCCTTTAAAGAAAAAACGTTTGGGCACCCCTGATTTAGATAATGAATGTTTATATACACATCGAGACGCGGGGTTATCAATGGTTCACACTCATCGTTCATAACACTGAGATTCATTCCCAAACACATCGCTCTCTCTGTTAGAATGAGAAGTGAAAGTGGGAAAGGGGCTGTGTTTCAGGACATGGATTAGATTAGATTGAACAGGGAGGGAGGATAATACATTTCCATGCACACAAACACACACTCTTTGTCGGCAATGCCTGTGCGATCACTTATCCATCGATGTAGAGAAGTGATGTAAAATGATCATTTTTTCGTAATTGAAACAAATATTTGCACACTGATCACCAGGAAAACACCCATTCATAGATATATGTATATATGTGTATATCTCTGGCTCCCGATGGCCAGTCCTCCACTGCACCTTGGTCTCACATTCATATCAAAGGAGCACTCCCCTGTACTAATATAGCGGCTCTATTGACGCATTCCTTCCAATAGACAACAATAGCGCAGGCGACATCTAATGTAAATATCTACGCACGCAAACAAGAAATTAATATGGACGAGCACACGATTCAAAAATACCCACAATGCACCAGTGCTTACATACAACCATAGGTAGTTTTGCTTTAAAACAGCATGGCGTAACAAACTGTAGATCTCAGCATTTCACAGATTTACTTCAGCAAATGGGGTTTATATGTATGATATACATTGAAAATCAGTTGTTTATGCCAGTGTTTCTCAACCACGTTCCTGGAGGACCACCAGCTCTGCACATTTCCTTTGTCTCCCCAACCAAACACACCTGATTGAGGTCATCAGCTCATTAGAATAGACTGAAAAACCTGTAATGCATGTGACAGACAAAATAGACATCCAAAACATGCAGTGCTGGTGGGCCTCCAGGAACATGGTTGAGAAACACTGGTTTGTGCTATTTTTATTAAAATTATGAGATGGTTATTATGTTGTCAGCTTTAAATCAAATTTACAAGTGATTTAATATAGAAACATTCAAAGCAAGCATCAACTTTAAATCAAATAACATGTCAGCAATTTGTATAATTAATGTTGACTGAAAATAATGTGATTCTTCGAATATGAAGGACGCTCTAGAGGGTGTCTAATAGTCAAATATATAGCAGTAAATATTATTTTCGCTAAAACTCTAACAAGGCTTATTCTAATGTATGAAATAATGTTAAGCTGTTTTACATGGATTATTTAGATGCTTGAAAACAAAACCCAAATCACCAGCTGCCCTCTTCTGGTCACACATGAAACAACACCCAACGCAAACCAAGATTACAGACAATAGAATCTGGATGCAGACTTGGATTTGCAAGCTGAGACTGCATATCTCAGAGATGCAATGTCATTCAGAATGCAGAATGAAGTGTTGAACGGTTGATTGGTTGCTAGTGCACTGTTAAGATGTTCTGATTAGTGAAACTGATTGAAAACTGATATTCAGCAAAAGAGAGGGTGTGTTTCATATTTTCAATGAAAATGAAAGGAGGCAGTAATGTTAAAGGCTCCATTTTGTTATAAATATGCATGCAGTGAAGATGACGATCATATAAATATGTAGCGACACGTCGCCTCAACATTTGGGTGTCTGTTAAGTTGCTAATATCAAAATAAAAATAGTTACGTAGACTAAACGTAGCCAGGATGATGTGAATAAGGTTACAAAGTACACGTTTCCCTTTGAAGATTGACCCGACATGTTCTCGGGAGTTTTTTATATCAAACTTGCGAAGTCTGAACCAATGTTGCCAGATATAGCTGATTTTTTCCAGCCCAAAAGTGGTCCAAAACCCACCCAAATGCACAAAAACAAAACAAAACGTGCAAAATATTAGATTAATATTTAATTTAAATTTATTCATTTATTTTATTTTCAGCTTAGTCCCTTTATTAATCAGGGGTCGCCACAGCGGAATGAACCACCAACTTATCCAGCATTTGTTTTACACAGCGGATGCCCTTCCAGCTGCAACCCAACTCTGGGAAAATTTTTTATTTATTTAAATCGAAATTAACCTAGTTACTTTAATTGCTATATACTTTTTAAACCATACCGCAACCATCACCAGCAGTCTCAGAACCCCAACATAACCGGATCACATCGAAACACTGCCCCCTCTCCTCCACACACTGCCCTTACCTATTAGAGTATGTTTTACTTTCGAAACGGGGTATACGTTTGTCCCATTTGGAGTTTTAAATTCTTTTGAACATAATTAGCTGCTGCCTGTCAATCAGACAACGCTTCTATGTTTGTTCTTGCTGTCAATTGCAGAAAAAAATGATGGATAAAAAAGTCATGATAAAACCGCTGTGAGTTTAACTGCAGGCTCTGCGTGATGCCAGTGCACGTGAAAAAGAGTCAGATTTGTCCGGGGAGATTTTGATGCAACTTTCCTTCACCTCACAGGTGTGTTTTGTTAAATAAATTGCATATAAAATTTACGTTTAAAAACCACCCAAATTCAAAACCACCCAATTGGGTAGGAAACCACCCAATCTGGCAACACTGGTCTGAACTTACAAGTAAGGGATGCAAGACTGAACTTTGTGTACTTATTATTGAGGAAAAAGGCCCAATCAGATAGGCGAACGTCTGCAGCCCCGCCTCCGTTTTCCCCCCATCTACAGACACTCAGCAGCAGTGTTTCAAAATGAAAACGGCCTCTTCAGCGTTACCAAAATGCTGTTTTCGGTGCTCAAAAATTCCGGGGTAGTGTGGACAGATTGTGTAACCGTAGCAAAACTTATGCGTTTTAATTCGAAAACGTATTGGTGTAAACGGGGCCTCAGTCTAATCAATTAGCATCAGTTTTATTGTCTGTCAAAAAAAAAACGTGTTGCTCAAGCTGAGTGCTTTACTATTCAAACGCTATGAAATTCTGGACTGGTTGCAGGAGCATTTATGCAATTGCTAAGGTGTTGCTAGGTTGCTAAAGCAATTTCTGGGCATTCTGAGTAACAAAGTGTATTATCGAAATCTGCAGGACACCATGGTCCCTCAGTCTAATCAATGGGCTAAGTTGCATAAGATCGCGCTGTTGAGCTTCCATGATGCAAGTGTGTGCGTGTTCACTTCCAGTCGCATAGAACTATAAAGGAAGAGGTGAAGATTTCGCTTTTTCATTACCAAAAATAAGCATGTTTAAAATGAAACACCAAGTAGTTTATCAGTGACATGAGAGGATATCCTAATTACGTCGCTGCATGCCTCAGTGCTCTACTTTGCTTTCATTCTTTCCCTGTTGATGCTGAAGTTCGTGTTCAGTGGCTACTCAAATTCTGTTGGGATCATGTCTTTTTTGTAGCGGCCGTTTCTCTGCGTTTATAGTTAATATTTTTAATAATTAAAAAGAAGAAAACAAATATGGTCATGCTGAGGTGATTTTATTTCCCTCCTGCATAACACACAATTAGGCAATCTCTCAATATCAGCCGAGTCTGGAATGTATATCCTATTAATAAAATACAATGCACAGTCTTTAGTGTGTTTACAAACTATATATTTACCCTTATATACAGTTAAAGTCAGATTTATTCACCCCCCCCCTTGATTTTTCTTTCCTTTATTAAATATTTCCCAAATGATGTTTAACAGAGCAAGGAAATTTTCACAGTAGGTCTGATAATATTTTTTCTTACGGAGGAAATCTTTTTTGTTTTATTTCAGCTAGAATAAAAGCAGTTCTTAATTTTTCAAAAAACATTTTAAGGATAAAGTTATTACCCACTTTAAAAATCTGCTCTCCGTTAAACAGAATTTGGGGAAATAAAATAAACAGGGGGGCTAATAATTCTGACTTCAACTGTACATGGACATGTAGTCATGATATATAAACATCCTCACGTGCCGTTTGTGGTTCGCTCATCTCACAGTCAGACGGAGGTCACAGTCACTGTGACGGATCATCTAGGTCAGGGATGTCCACACTCGGTCCTGGAGGGCCGGTGTCCTGCAAAGTTTAGTTCCAGCCCTAATCAGACACAGCTGGCCTAGCTAATCAAGCTCTTACTAGGCTTTCTGGAAACCAACTTGCTTCAACACACCTGCAAGAATGAGCTAAAACGTGCAGGACACCGGCCCTCCAGGACCAAGTTTGGACACCCCTGATCTAGGTTGATGATGCCAAGCTCTTGATGTGGGAAGAGTACAGTTGTTCCACACAAAAAGACAGGGAACACCTCCTTTTCTAAGCTTTCTCAGTTCACAAGGTGTCAAAACAAAATTATCTTTAGGATGGACACTACACACTGGTAGCGTTTGTGAACTGAAGACATGATCTCAATGGAATTTGAGTAGCTACTGAACATGAACTTCAGCATTAACATAGAACGAATGAAAGCAGAGTTGTGCATGCAGCAATGTAGTGAGGACGTCCTCTCCTGTCCCTGATAAACTACTTTGTTTTTTATTCTAAACATGCATCTTTTTAGTAAGTAAAAAGCTAAATCTGCACCTCTTCCTTTATAGTTCTATGCGACTGGAAGTGAACACGCACACACTTGCATCACGGAAGCTCACCGCCGCCATCTTGAGCTACTAGCCCATTATTATCAGTTTCATTGTCTGTCAAAAACAAATCTAAATTTAATTTACTTAAGTAATAATACACACATGATTTGAGGTATGTTACATGCTGAAGTTCAATACTCTGGGTTTGAGATATGCTCTGATCACTAACCCCCAAGTATAAGCAATAGTAACAGAGGTTTTAGCAGGCCCACTAATAAAAAGCAAAAGAATCAAACAGTGTTACGCAGGAAAGATTGGCTGTAGTAGCAGAAAGACAGACTGAATCAGACCCAATGAGACAGACATGAAGAGGAAAAGCTCTCTCTCTCTCTGCACTCCGTCCCCCTTCACAGAACTCAAGAATCAGACTCGAACCGTCTGTGTGAAGGCTAGTCGGATTTGTCTGCGTCCTCGTCACGGTGGCCGTCGGCAGCGTCGCGGGAGCTCTTGTCCTCTTTGGCGAGGTGTGCGTGGGAGGCCAGGATGCTGGACAGCGACAGCAGGCCCGAGCTGGAGGTGACGGCGGGCAGGGTCGGCGGGGTCAAGCCCAAGGGCAGAGGAGTCATGGGTAAAGCCAAACCCTGGAGCTGAGAGAGCTGGTGAACCTGAAGCTGCTGCTGCGATTACATTAAACCACACACAAACACACAACCGTCCAGGTTAAAGAGAGGTCGCAATAACTTGTTAAAGTACACACTATTGAAGTATACTGAGAAAGTCAATATTAGATTTAACAGCACATTTACTGTTGTTAACTGGCTATTAACAGACTATTTGTAATAGATTTATTCCCAGATGTACGAGCAACAAATAATAACTTGAGTTCTAGTTGATCTTTTGGAAAAGTTTTTCTTTTCATCAGATTTTTCTGATGAATCATCTGTTGAACTGCATCTCAATCATCATCAAATACTGCAGAAGACCTACTGGAACCCACATGGACCCAAGATTCTCTCAGAAATCAGTCAAGTTTGGTGAAGGAAAAATCATGGTTTGGGGTTACATTCAGTATGGGGGCGTGCGAGAGATCTGCAAAGTGGATGGCAACATCAACAGCCTGAGGTATCAAGACATTTGTGCTGCCCATTACATTACAAATTCTCCAGCAGGATAGCGCTCCTCCTCATACATCAGCCTCCACATCAAAGTTCCTGAAAGCAAAGAAGGTCAAGGTGCTCAAGGATTGGCCAGCCCAGTCACCAGGCATGAACATTATTGTACATGTCTGGGGTAAGATGGAGGCGGCATTGAAGATGAATCCAAAGGATCTTGATGAACTCTGGGAGTCCTGCAAGAACGCTTTCTTTGCCATTCCAGATGACTTTATTAAGTGTTTTGTGTCACTGCAGAGATGTATGGATGCAGTCCTCCAAGCTCATGGGAGTCAGACACAATATTCATTCTGTTTCCACTGCAGCATGACTTTATATTCTATACTGGACATTATTTCTGTTTAGTGACAAGACTTTTGTCAAAGCAAAGTCAGACCTTACTGTCCTAATTAAAAAATTAATAATCAAGGCATGATCATATTTTATTGTGGTAAAATAAGCGTAATCTAGAGGCCTTTGCCTTTCATATAAGCCACTTCTGATACCGAATGAACAACTAGAAGTCAAGTTATTATTTGTTGTTCATAAAACTTGGGATAGGTGACAAGACTTTTGTCAGGTAGTGTGTATGTACAGTGCTCAGCATATATAAGTAGACCCCTTACAAATCTATCTTTTAAATTCAATTTTTTAATAGGAAGCTATACTGAAGCCAAATCTGGAGCTAATCTGACAAAATAACTTATGATAATGGTCCAAAAACTAGTACACTGAATGTAAATGGTATAAAAATATATAAAATACAAACAAAACGAAAAATCTAAAGTAAAATTTGTTTTTGAAAAATTTTAGTTGAAATTTTGTTGCGTGTTTTGCTTGAATTTTAATGTATTATATTTCAATTTCTAAATATGCTTAATGACTAAAATATTATTTTAATAAATATATCTGTTCAATAAATCTGTTTTGTTTAAATACACTAAAATACATTGCCTATATTCACTGAGAAATGGATAAAATCTTCATTTTCAAAATGGGCTGTACTCAATTATGCTGAGCGCTGTATATATATATATATATATATATATATATATATATATATATATATATATATATATATATACACACACATAAAAAGCACCATTCTAATTAAATTAATCATAATTAAATCCATTTCTGATTTATTTTAAATAAATAAATGAGAACATAATTAAATAAATCTAAAGGAGAATCTTTAATAAAAATGCAGCTACTTGATAATTTATTTGCAATAATTTACTTGTCCTTTAATTGTGAATCCAATCAGCTATAAATACTTTTATATTAGGCTTGGGCGGTAATACGGTAATATAGTATTACCGCGGGATCTAAAAATAGCAATGGCATCAGTTTCAATACCATTATACCACTATAAACAATGCACTTAAATAGGAGACAAGTATTAAATCTAATTTATTTAATGCCTAAAAATGTATAAGCGTGGTTGTCATCACAGTTTGGCAGTATTTCAGGTTTCAATCGAAACGAGAAGGGAGAGGCGGTCAATACAGACAAGGCAGTTTGCAAACTGTGCAACAAAGAGGTGACCGTGATAAATGGAAATACCTCGAACCTAAGGTCGCATATACGGTATTCAGTTTCTGAATGGTTTAAGCACAAGCCAATAGTTTGGTGACGCTATCTAAGCCTTATGTAATAATTCTTTTGATTACAGTAATACCGTATACCGTGGTAAAATAGGTAGAAGGTTTGACGGTATCAAAATCTGGTTACCGCCCAAGCCTAATTGACATACACACATAAAAAAGTCAAAGTAATTAAAACCCCAAAAGGTTGAACAATGCATAAATATGTCAATTAAAAACATAAATGTATAAAATAATTACTAAAAATAATCTCTCACTACTACACAACAACCCTCATGGTTGAATACTGGTTATCCTACCCGGATAATGGAGTTCATCTCAGGAGGGGTGACCTGTTTGGCTCGTTCAATCGCGCCCAGAACCTGCTGCTGGTGCTGCAGACACACACACACACACACACTTAATCTCCTCAGGTAAAACGCACAGCAAACAAAACCCCTTCAGTGCAAAAAAGCAACCCACGACACAAACCGGCAGCCCATTTAAGTCAGTAATGAGGCTGAATCATTACAGAGAGTGTGTCATAAATAAATCAGCCGCTCTGACCTCTTGAGACAGGTACGGCAACACCTGAGCACAGATCCCGTTCAATCTCTTCACAATCTCCGCCTGCGGACAGAACACAAGCACATCCTCGTGGGTTTACAGCCATTAATAAGTTGTCTGGGGGATGCGCTTACAGACTGCTGATGCTGCGCGAAAAACACACCAGCAACAGTCAGTCATGATAATGTATGCTGAGAGCGTCTGAATCTGGGACGCTGCATATGCACAAACCGTAAGTAGGCCTGCGCTGTAAAGGAAACACTGCAGACTTTGCACAACTGTCACTCTAACCGCCATACTGTTATTTATTCAAGAGCATCACAGTTATAATAATAATAATAATAATAATAATGCATTCACTTATTTACAAAATAGGAGATGCAGAAAATATTAAGACGATGTTTACCTGTTTGTGCATTTCGATGTTGAGTCCATACGACATCTCATAATACTACAGTTGGAGAAACATAAAAAGATCATCAGCAGATATTTATATTTGCAGCCATATTAACTCAATCTAATGAGTTGCAAAGTAACTAGTTACTATATTTTAAGTATGGGATTACTTTTCGGGTAAACTGCTTTTTAGGTAATTAATTAGTTACTTATAATGTGCCTGCCTTAAATACTGTAAGGTCAATGGTGTTAAATACTGTGCAGAATAATTCTATTATTCAACTCAAAAGGTCACATTCATCAATATTATTGCACATGCTTAAAATCATTGTTCACTCAAAAATGAAAATATTTACTGAGTCTTTACTTGTTATAAACTCTTATGAGTTTCTTTCTTCTGATCAACACAAAAGAAGACATTTTGAAAAATGTTGAAAACCTGTAACCGTTGACTTCCATAGTAGGAAAAACAAAGATTGGGTGAACTATCCCTTTAAGAAACAATGAATTGAGTCAGAAATTAGTTCGTAACAATATATGGCTGTTTAACACAAAAGAAGATGTTTTGAAAAATGTTGAAAAGCTGTAAAAAATTGACTTCCATAGTAGGAAAAACAAACACTATGGATGTCAAGGGTTACAGTATTTTAGCATGCATCAAAGTAACTTATTTTGTGTTCAACAGAAGAAAGGAACTCATAAAGGTTTAGAACCACTTGAGGATAAGTAAATAGTGAGTCAATTATACTTTGAGTGAACTATCCCTTTAAGAAACAGCAAATTGAGTCAGAAATTAGTTCATAACAATATATGGTTGCACACAAAAAGAAGATATTGTGAAAAATGTTGAAAAACTGTAATCATTGACTTCCATAGCAGGAAAAACAACTATTTTGGAAGTCAATGGTCACAGGTTTCCAACATTTTTCAAAACATCTCCTTTTTGTGTTCAAAAGAAGAAACTTGTATGTTTAGAACCACTTGAGGATGAGCATAAAGTGAGTAAATGTTCATTTTTGGGTGAACTATCCCTTTTAAAAAACAAACCGAGTCAGAAATTAATAAATTTCAATATATGGTTGCTGAACACAAAAGATATTTAGAAAATTTTTTGAAAACCTGTAACCACTGACCTCCATAGTGGGAAAAACAAACATTATGGAAGTCAATGGTTACAGGTTTTCAAAATATCAATATTTGCGTTCAACAGAAGAAAGAAACTGATATATGTTTTGAACCACATGAGGATGAGAAAATAGTGAGTGAATTATAATTACATTCACACATATATTAATAAATGGGTAAACTATCACTTTAAAAAACAATAAATTGAGTCAGAAATTAGTTCATGACAATATATGATTGAACACAATAGATGATATTTTGTAACAATTGACTTCCATAGTAGGAAAATAAATATTATGGAATTTGAGGGTTACAGGTTTCCAACATTTTTAAAAACATCTCCTTTTTGTGTTAAACTGAAGAAAAAACTCATAAAGGTTTGGAACCACATGGCATGAGTAAATAATGAGTAAATGTTAATTTTGGGGTGAACTATCCCTTTAAGAAATAATAAATTGTGCCAGAAATGAATTAATCCCAATATATGGATGTTGAACACGAAAGAAGATATTTTGAAAAATGTTGGAAACCTGTAAAAATTGACTTCTATAAGTTGTATAAAGTTGTTTTTCCTACCATGGAAGTCAATGGTTACAGGTTTCCAACATTTTTCAAAACATCTCCTTTTTGTGTTCAACAGAAGAAAGCAACTCATTAAGGTTTAAAACAGATGTATGAAGGTTTGAGTAAACAATGTATTCTTCATTTTGGTTTAATTATTATCTGTGGCTTTTAATAGTAAGGTCTTATGAAGTGAAACGCACAGTTTGTGTGAGAAACAGAAAGTTACTAAATCATTTAATTAGCTTCATAAGACTTTAATGCATCATCAAAAACCACAGGTATTCATTTAGTCTCATCTTTAAGTATTTTTGCTGCTGTTGCTTTGTGTTATATGAATGCCTAATGATGACCACGGTTTCAGCTTAAAATATATTTTACTGCTCTAAAATGAAGGAAGAAAAAGAGATCTCGCCCACACAGATCTCTTCAAGCAAGAGAGGCGGAGGAAAAGACATCAATTTAGCTTTTATCTATTAGCCCTCCTGAAAGCTCCGACTGATTTAAGATCAGCGCCAGAAGCTTTGCTGTGGGCTCTGGCAACAGATATGGCTCTGATCTCTGCGCTGCCGCTCAGGCACATCTGTTTCACACACACACATTCGCATCGATCCAACAGCAAGACGTCAATATGCTTGTGCACATTTACGAGTCACGATACAACTGATCAATGAGAGGCTTGTGTGCGAATTACTGCAGACGCCCACGGGGTTACAGACAGACCAAATAAATAAAAAAAACATTGCAAAACGAAGAACAATTATTAATGTGACAGTCTTATGTTGGGTATATTGCTGCCAATAGCCAAAAATACACTGAATGAGTCATTTTTATTATCTTTTATGCCTAATTAGGTAAAAATCATGTTCCATGAAGATATTTTGTACATGTCATACTGTCAATATTTACAGTTAAAGTCACAATTATTAGCCCCCCTGTTTATTTTTTCCCCAATTTCTGTTAAACGGAGCGGAGATTTTTTTCTCAACACATTTCTAAACATAATAGTTTTAATAACTCATCTCTAATAACTGATTTATTTTATCTTTGTCATGATGACAGTAAATAATATTTGACTAGATATTTTTCAAGACACTTCTATACAGCTTAAAGTGACATTCAAAGGCTTAACTAGGTTAATTAGGTTAACTAGGCAGGTATTGTATAATGATGGTCTGTTCTGTAGATAATTGAAAAATATTTAGCTTAAAGGGGGTTATAATTTTGACCTTAAAAAGGATTAAAAAAAAAAAAAAAAAAAAAGCTTATTTATATGAGAACAATATACTACAATTAAAATGCATGAGTATACTAATTACCACAGAGTGAACTAGTATCCTAAATAATGACCTACTCTGTAGCTCTATAAACCTCCAATGTGCATGTTTTATACTCACCATTATGTAATGACGCTGCATTTCTGATTTCTCACTCGCCAGTTTATCACATTCCAACTTCAGGCTGAAAAACACACAACATAACATGAAATATACCATTAATTACTTGAAAAGCGTGCTTTAGGTTGTGAAATAGCATGAAGTATGCAGTGAAGTACTGGAAAAGGTTTGACTTGACCACGTCAACACAGCAAACACACAAAAATATTAAAGTACTATGTTTAAAATTATTTATTTTTTTAAATCTTCATACATCACATTAACGTTTTACATTCAATTGTGATACACAAACCCTACCATTTAAATATCTGGAGTCAATAACACTTCAATATTTCTGAAAGAAGTATTATGTTTACTCAGGATATTTTTTCTGATTAAAAATATGGTAAAAAAATAAAATAAAATTACAGGCAAATTTACAAATGGACGGTTTACATTATAATATGCACTAAGCGGCCACTTTATTAGGTACACCTGTCCAACTGCTCCTTCTAATCAACTAATCACATTGCAGCAACTCAATGCATTTAAATATGATCAGCTGCAGTTCAAACTGAGCATCAGAATGGGGAAGAAAGGTGACTTAAGGGACTTTGAATGTGGCATGGTTATTTGTGCTGGACAGCCTGCTCTGAGTATTTCAGAAACTGCTGATCTACTGGGAATTTCTTGCACAACCATCTCTAGGGTTTACAGAGAATGGTCTGAAAAAGTGAAAATATCCAGCAAGCACAAATGCCTTGTTGATGCCAGAGGTCAGAGGAGAATGGCCAGACTGGTTCCAGCTGATAGAAAGGCAACAGTAACTCGAATAACCACTCGTTACAACTAGGGTCTGCAGAAGAGCATTTCTGAACACACAACACATCCAACCTTGCGGTGGACGGGCTACAGCAGCAGAAGATCACACCGGGTTCCACTCATGTCAGCTAAGAACAGGAAATGATGAGTCTCGATTTCTGCTGCGACATTCAGATGGTAGTGTCAGAGCCTGGGATCACAAACATGAAAACATGGATCCATCCAGCCTTGTATCGGCAGTTCAGGCTGGTGGTGGTGTAATGGTGTGGGGGATATTTTCTTGGCACACTTTGGGTCCATTAGTATCAATTGAGCATCGTGTCAACACCACAGCCTACCTGAGTATTGTTGCTGACCGTGTCCATCCCTTTATGACCACAGTGTACCAATCTTCTGATGGCTACTTCCAGCAGGATAACGCACCATGTCATAATGCGTGAATCATCTCAGACTGGTTTCTTGAACATGACAATGAGTTCACTGTATGCAAATGGCCTCCACAGTCACCAGAACTCAATACAATAGCGTACATTTGGGATGTGGTGGAACAGGAGATTCGCATCATGGATGTGCAGCCGACCAATCTGCAGTTACCGCGTGATGCTATCATGTCAATATGGAGCAAAGTCCCTTGTTGAATCTCTGCCATGAAGGATTAAGGCAGTTCTGAAGGCAAAAAAGAGGTCCAACCCAGTACTAAGAAGGTGTACCTAATAAAGTGGCCGGTGAGTGTGGCTAAAAAAAAAAATGCAACACAAAACTGAATTTTCAGCATAATTACTTAAAAAAATGTTGTGCTGCATCATATTTATTGCTTTGTGTGTGTGTGGAACCTGATAATTTTTTTATGAAAAAACATTTATTTGAACCTTTTGTGACATAATATCTTCACTGTGCCCTAAAATAAAATAGAAAAAGAAACAGTGCATCCTTGTTAAACAAAACATAAATATTACCAGCCTCAAGTTCTGAAGCAACATAATATAACCACAATCAGACATTTTATTTTAATCTTAATGCAATTTAGATTTTAAATCAATCTATATAGTGGTATATAGTCTTAATCATGGACAAAATAAACTTGAACACATATGCGCATTTAAATTGCGCACTCTTCTGGGAAAACTGTTTGTGAATAACAAACAGAGTATAAAAAAATTACAAATGCAGTCTAAAATGAGAAAATCCCTCCCCCAACACCACCTGCCACCGACTAATAGCAAGCAGTAAATCATGCTTCATGACTGCGACGTAAACAAAAGCCTACCGACTGCTTAAAACAAATGACTTGTTTTTGAAACGCCCAACATCCAAACATTAACACAGAAAAGAAAATTGCATTTGTCAAACCGTTTTATGAGGTCTTTAATCACTAAAGCAATAATGATAATAATAACATTATGTAATCTCAATTATGCAGCTCCACTGAATAATTACTCATTTATTAGCATCATCCAGTGTGTACTTGTGTAAATACTCAGACACATGATGACGACAGGGTGAAGTGGCCGTGATTTGTTTTTAAAGTCTGAATGAAACAGAAAACGCAGTCCTTTTCTCTATAATGATGAGTGGAATGAAAAGAAATTGCGATTGATTTTGTTCATGCACAATGACTGGATGGTGTGTTTTTTTATTGGTGGATCTCATGTGAGTGACAGGTTGACTCCGCCCTCATGTCAGGAAAACACCAATCAGATGTCATTGAAGAGGGAGAAGTTATTAAGACCATGTGACCACTACATCTAAATTCAGATGTCTGTTTTTCTGTACACAAACAGAACTTTAGATTAGCTGAAAAATAGAGGTAGTGGCAACTGCATTTACAGAAATTCCACAGAAATTAGTGCACAGAACTGAACGAATTGTCAATAGCATATTTAAATGTGTATCAGAGTTGTCTTCAGTATGCGAGGTTCAAAAAAAAAAAACAATTCACAGGGAAAGCAGCACGTCGTGACTCATTTGTGTTGCCAGATCTTTGAAAAAAACAGCTAATGTGAATACACTGTTCCCCAAACATTCATTCATTCATTCATTCTACTTCGACTTACTCCCTTTATTCATCAGCGGAATGAACCGCCAACTATTCCAGCATATGTTTTACACAGCGTATGGCCTTCTAGCTGCAACCCAATACTGGAAAATATACATGCAGGCTTATTCACACACATACACTTCTGGCAATTTAGCTTATTCAATTCACCTATAGCGCCTATATGTTTAGACTGTGGGGAAACTCGGAGCACTCAGAGGAATCTCACGTGAACAAGAGGAGAACATGCGCTATATGATGTTTAACCCTCAAGCGTCCCATGGGGTCAAGGTGACCCAGATGGATGTTTCCTATTTTTATAAACCTTTTCCATTCATCTCAGGGGCATGAAATTCTGTGATTGATCCTAAATAATTTTTTGAAAGCACACAAAATAACTGGACTTGATTTGGTTGTTCTAAAGGGGTGTAAAGTAAAAATACTCAATGTTTAGGTTTCTTGAGGTCAAAATGACCACATTGAAAATGAATAGGAACCTTTTAGATTCATTTGTCCAAACAAAACAGTAAACCCAGTATAACTCTGAAATGCTTTACACTCCGTTTTCTATAAAGGCCTGTATCCAGAGCACAAAAGCACATTGTAAAATTGTATGACCCCAAGGTGAGTGTGATTTGTTTTCCTGGGCTGCTCTATGGTTAATACACACTACCTGACAAAAGTCTTGTCGCTTATCCAAGTTTTAGGAACAACACATAATAACTCTACTTCTAGTTGATCATTTGGTATCAGAAGTGGCTTATTTGAAAGGCAAAGTCCTCTAGATTACGCTTATTTTACCACAATAAAATATGATCATGCCTTGATTATTAATGATTTAATTAGGAGAGTAAGGTCTGACTTTGCTAGAGAAAAGTTGTCACTTAACAGAAATAATGGGCAGTATAGAATATAAAGTCATGCTGCAGGGGAAACAGAATGAATATTGTGTCTGACTCCATCATGAGCTCGGAGGACTGCATCCATACATCTCTGCAATGACTCAAATCACTTATTAATAAAGTCATCTGGAATGGCAAAGAAAGCGTTCTTGCAGGACTCCCAGAGTTCATCAAGGTTCTTTGGATTCATTTTCAATACCTCCTCCTTTATCGTACCCCAGACTTGCTCAATAATGTTCATGTCTTGCGACTGGGCTGGCCAATTCTGGAGCACCCTGACCTTCTTTGCTTTCAGGAACTTTGATGTGGAGGATGAAGCATGAGAAGGAGCGCTATCCTGCTGGAGAACTTACCCTCTCCTGTGGTTTGCAATGTAATGGGCAGCACAAATGTCTTGATACCTCTGGCTGTTGATGTTGCCATCCACTCTGCAGATCTCTCACACACCCCCATACTGAATGTAACCCCAAACCATGATTTTTCCTTCACCAAACTTGACTGATTTTTATGAGAATCTTGGGTCCATGTGGGTTCCAATAGGTCTTCTGCAGTATTTGTGATGATTGGGATGCAGTTCAACAGATGATTCATCAGTAAAATCTACCTTCTGCCACTTTTCCAAAAGATGAAACTAGAAGTCAAGTTATTATTTGTTGCTCTTACAACTGGAATCAAAGACAAGACTTTTGTCAGGTATTGTAGTGTCTATATATATTGTTTTTTGCACCTTATTGGTTGACTGGCTAATTCAGATAGCTACTGGTTTCAAGTGTTGCAGGTTTATTTAAAAATTGCTTGTTTGACCTGATGAAGATCATGTAGGTCAAAAAATAGAAAATTCAACGTTTTTTAAGAGTGATAATGGCAGTGCGTAAATTTTTTGTTTGTTTATTGCCATATCAGCAACTTATGGCTATTTTATGGCAACGTCAATATAGCTAAAATCATATTACATAATAATAACTTCAAAAACTTTAAATTTCAATAAGAATTGATACAAAATAAATAAATAAACAAATTACATTACATTTCTGATTAATAGCTTAACCTTATTCATGAGGATACACATTTAAAAACATCAAAAACAAGGCACGCTGCATGTTGGTGGTGCATCATTCTTCAATAGTGACCAATTCGTCCTCTCACACTGACATTTAATGCAGAAACATGAACTTCTCAAACATCCTAAAGTGCCGCAGTGTCGTCTGATGGGAACATAAGATGTGAAGCTCTTCAACACTATGGGTTGTTTATCCTTCTCCATTTCCCTCTTCCGTCGTTTCGTGTCTTGTGTGATGGCCGGATGTGATCGCTCTTATCTCTGGTGCTGACAGATGATGACAGGAAGCTTTTCCAGGAGGAGTAACGTTCACACCATTTCACTGTCCCGCAGAGGAATTCACACGGCCAGAGTGTAGAGTGAAAGTGAGGTGCAGAGAAACCGCCGCAGAAGTGTGTTGTGGGATAAGTTGAAAGGTTAAAAGAGTGTTGTGTATTTGAATGGTTGCGATTGGACAGTCGTTTAGTTTCAAGGCTGGTTTTTTGATCAAAAGTAAAGTAATTTAGATATGCTAATATGTGTTTTATTCCAGGCATGCACTTTAAGTAATGGACCAAACAAAACAGACTGAACTAGTGGTGTAACGATCACAAATCTCGCGGTTCGGATCACATTATTGTCATTATGAAGTTTTTAATCACAGATTGGACAATTTTCAGGATGAGCCTCAAGGGGGGGGGTCAAGTTTAGAGGGCAAGTTAAATGCATATGACGGTGATCAATGGTTTTATTCAAACTATAAACTGTTATCCCAGTACTTGTGTGTTATTTGACTGTTTGTAACTTCATAACTAACTCAAAAGACTAAAGACTCAATCTCTTTAGTAATTTTTGCATTTTTCAAACACAGACTTGAATGCAGCGATTCAAAGGAGTAATAAACATATGCCGATCCCGATATGAGAACATATGAGATCCCGATGCAGTTTACACTGAATTGAATTCTGAATTCATTAATGCAGACTAAACAAGTAGTGATAGAAAACATCTTTAATGAAATCTTTCACATCCCGAATAACCCACCACAACTGCTTCTGTCATCATTATATTTTTCAGGAAAGCCTAAATGCTTTCATACATGCGATTTGCGTCCTCTCTGCGATTGTTACAAATGTAGGATTAACCTACAAGTAAAAAAATTTAATAAAATTAGCCTAATCTGCAGGTCACTTGTGTTCTAAATCGTGTGTTGTGATTAGGGGTGTAACGGTTCAACTCTCTCATGGTTTGATATTGCGGTTTTAGGATCATCGTTTCGGTACGGTACGCTTTGTGCTATGCTTAGAAAAAAACTGCCTACAGAACAATTCAAAGAACAATAAACATTTATTGGGTAACAAACACCTTACAAAACAACAGCTTCACACATATGCCTGTAGATTTGCATGTTCTCACATTAACTAAATAAAAGTTGGGCATTTGGAAAATTTTATGTTCAAATAAAATTATTAAAAAAAATATAGAGAGAAGAAGCTTAAAGCTTTCTTTCTATTTTACATCTCGACTCAACAACCTCAACCATTTATGCAGAAAATAATAAGTCAATACATCCTTATAATTGAGCACTTTTAAAGAATTGATTACATTATGGTTGCATTACCAAGGCAACAACACATTTTTATTTATGACTTCTATATGATTTTATTATGATTCCAGAGAGCGTTTCACTTAGCACCATCGTAGTGAATGAAACTTAAGCAAAGAGAGAGCGTTCGGCTCTTCTCTCTTAATTTAGCGGGAACAGTCAGTCGAGAAGCAAACTGTTCTTAGCAGACAGCGGATAAATGAATAACTAGCGGGAGCGATCGGATGCGGAAGAACACCCAGCAGTGCGGGACTGAAGTAACAGATTTGCTGTATGTCCATGTCCGTATGGAACGCTTCTGGGTCTGGACTCAGACCTCGATCCACCTGTTAGTGACCACTGATCTAGGCCATCTTTGCAACAACAACAAAAAAAAAAAAACGGCATTCATTATGTTTTTGTGTCTGTCTGAAATTATATTGAGTGTCTGTGGTAACACTGACAGCAATGCGCTGTGATTTGACCTCACCTGTGCACTTGCGCTTTATCTCCATGTTGAAACGCACAAAAACTCCACACACAGACTGACACGTGAGGAAACATGATGTCAACAGCAGATTTACATACTAAGAGGTGATTGGACAGGTCTTCGCATGTGCAATGCATGTGAAAGGTATTCGGAAGATACAAAGGTGGAACTGCCTTGTTGCAGTTGTTTTTATTAACAAACCAATAATAATAATAATGCATATCCTAAACTGCAAATCACAGGGTGCACCAAACCGTGGGAGGACAAGCGGACGATATGTTTTTTTTGTTTTTTTGTTTTTTACAGAGAACCGTTGCATCCCTAGTTGTGATTTGTATTGTTACAGTCATATGTCTATGCCTGTATGTTTTGCTTGTGTGTGTGCTCACTCTCTTTCTCTCGCTCTCTGTGTCAATTCTCAGGATTGTCCACTCCAGTATCCCATTAGTCCGTGAAGACGTCAATCTCATCATCACATTTGCTGCCAATCAGGATGGGAGCTCAAAGTTTAAAGGGACGCGAGCGGGGAAGCTCATTCTGCCTTGCTTGCTTTCTCTTGCTTGCCTTTGTGTGCGTTTTGGCTTGTTGTTTTGTGCCATGATGTTCATGTGAATTTAGAGTTTTGATTTTGGTCTTGTTTTGATTGCCGTTACCGTCTTGTATGATGTGACAATTCCCGGACCTCTGGTGTCAGCCTTGCCCTGGGAATCGAGGAGTTTAGATGTCACGTGACATACACCTCGCATCACGCAGATAACTCCACGGTCTAAACACACTAGTTTTGAAGTGAGCGCCACCTGCTGTAAGTTTTCTCAGTATTTTTGGTTAGAAGAGTAGTTTAGTTATGGCGTGAAAACGCTGAAGATGTTTTGTTTGTTTATTTTGCATTAGATAGTTTAGAGGGCAAATTTCAGCCAGATTTGGGGTTTTTGTTATATTGCTTTCTTTTATTTGGCGCCACTTCATTCTCGTTTCCCTATCCATAATATACATTGATTTATTTTCTTTTGTGAGATTTTGTAAATAATATTTCTGCTGTTTGACTTTTCACTTTTGTAAATAAAGTATTTAAATAAGTATTTTGGTTGACGTTTTGCTATTTTGCCACTTACTCACCACAAAATTTAATCACATCAAATGTTACCTCTTTTAAACCGTAGAGCCTTACTTGAAAGTCCTAACATATATGAATAACAGATCAACCGTGATCCGTTACACCCCTAGACTGAACCATCTGACCGATCAGGTGTTGTCACAACACTGGAACATTTTCACATTTTAAAAACCGCCACCATCTGAGCGATGTTGATTTGCATTCCTAAACACCGCTTATTGGCTATTGTGTTTACATGCTCAACAGAAATGACTGTGATTGGCCGAGAGAAGCTCATCAGATGCAAATTTAACATTCAAGGTCCCTGTATCATTAATCGGTGAACAACAGTAGACAGTGGTGAACCAATAACCTTCACAGCCAAATCACTGTCATTTCTGTTGAGCATGTGAACACAACGACCAATCAGCAGTGTTTAAGAACGCGCTCAAATGGTAGCGGTAAATGGCCATTTTTAAAATGACTGTTTTTAAAATACTATGAATTCAGACATATTACTCAGCTTGCATGCTGTTGTTACTGTATATAGTAGTGAAGTATGTGATTTTGGATGCAGCTGATGTGTTTCCTCTTATTTTGGTGTTTTTGTTTTCATTTAAAGATGATGAGCTTAAAATTGTAATGCATCACTTTTTTTGTAACCCAACACTGTAAATGACATTACAAGAAGAGTATGTCATGGGAAAACAAGAGTTTCTGATCTTGGATCCACGTAAACCAATTTTATGAGACCCTTTAATTTCAGTCTAGAAAACATTGGAGTGTGTTTGCTATACCTGTGATATTGTGCCTGCAGGAACTGAAACTCATCCTTGATGCGATCGCATGAGTCCGACGTGGTGAATTTCAGCGGCTGTGTCGATTGAGACGAAGCCTGAGGGAAAAAAATGAAATAAAATTAGATGACGACCTCTAATATGTACTGATGGACAACCTCTCAACATTTAGTATTACAACTTCAACAATTGAGCTGTAAATTATTTTACAATTCTTCTCTTCCAGCTGTCAAGCCATTTTTAGTCATAACTGACGCTGAAGTGCAAATAAAAAGCATAAAAATGAAACAAAAAAAGGTTTTCTGAACTATGACCATAGTAAACAGCACAGGCCAGACATGATAACAGATCAGATCTAGTGTGTGGGCTTTCTTCTCAATAACATTTCATTAGTGCAAACAGGCTAGAACGATTCTTCTCCGT
Source organism: Danio aesculapii (assembly GCF_903798145.1). Lineage (NCBI taxonomy): Eukaryota > Metazoa > Chordata > Actinopteri > Cypriniformes > Danionidae > Danio > Danio aesculapii. Next base: position 52,428,742 of record NC_079436.1, read on the forward strand.
GATTGTATCTGGTGTCTGAGGTGAGTTTGTCGGGTCAGGCTGAAATTAAAGCTTTTTTACAAATAGAACAGAAGAGTCATTGGCTTTTGACCTCTGACCTGCTTCAGCAGGGGTCAATGACCTTTACCCTTTAAGACCAGACAGACGAGAACACAAACCAGCACACATTAGAGTGAGAGAAGCAGGATATTATCTGTGCTCAACATGCTTTATTGTCACACAGCTGTTTAAAAACTGTTAGACGTGTCTCTCTCTCTCTGTGTGTGTGTGTGTGTGGGTTTAAACACAATTGCCCCCCTGAGGAACAATATATAGGCAGAACAAAACATCTCAGCAGGGAATATTTGCTTTAAACAAACACACGCACACAAACAAACACACGCACACAAACACACACACACACACACACACACATGCACGCACACACACACGCGCACACACACACACACACACACACACACACACACAGTGAAATACTTTACCTCAATTCATAGTAATTTCAATATTACTATGACTATTACTAATTAATACTATACAATCTTCACATTGCAGAGGTAAAACATTACATTATTGTGCTTAAAATATTTTGATTTTTTAAAAAGGAGACAAAAACAACATTTAAAAAAAAAAAAAAAAAAAAAAACTTTCATTTTATTATGGAACAAGAATGTTATATACTTATCATTTTTGTTTATTATTATTTTTTTACATTTTTTATTTTTTTTCCCCTCGGACCTCGAGCCGGGACTCAAACTCAGGTCGCCGTGAGGACCATGGTGCTATATGTCGGCGCACTAAACCACTAGGCTATTGGCACCGACTATACTTATTATTTTTAGTAGTTAAAAACAATAGCAGTCACAATATTTGTAATAATATTACTAACAAAATGACATCACAGTGGCGCAGTGGGTAGCACGGTCTAAGGTAGCTGGTTTGAGCCTCAGCTGGTTCAGTTGGCATTTCTGTGTGGAGTTTGCACGTTCTCCCCGTGTTCGCATGGGTTTCCTCCGGGTGCTCCGGTTTCCCCCATAGTCCAAACACATGCGCTACAGGTGAATTGAATAAACTAAATTGGCTGTTGTGTATGAGAGTGTATGGGTTTTTCCCAGCGTTGGGTTATGGCTGGAAGGGCATACACTGCGTAAAACATTTGCTGGATAAGTTGGCGGTTTATTCCACTGTGCCAACCCCTGATTAATAAAGGGACTAAGCCGAAAAGAAAACGAATTAATGAATTATTGAAAAAATATTATTGATATTGTATTAATGTAAACTGGGCTTGAAATTGCGACCGTTTTGGGTATGCGCCCCAAATTTTATCTATGCGACCTCCAAATATATTTGGGAGCATTTGTGTGAGTGCATAAAATGGTTGCCGTGCAATCAGTTTTCACAGCAAAATGTTCACCGTATGCACAGATATAGGAGACATTCACGCATTATGCATCTTTGCATCTAAAAACGCCAAACGCAGCGTTCAGGAAGGGGTTAAAACAGTCGACATGTCAACTTGCTGCAGTAAACAAAGCCCGAAATGCTTGTCCCGCCTTCAAGCTTTTCTTATTGGCCAACTGCTCTAGAACAGAACGCGAATGGATTGGTTAATATCAGCAGTCAATCACTCAGTTCAGCTGACATGGAGCGACAGCCGCGAAAATGTAAAGGTCTGGATATGGGAGAATAAAAACAACACGGACAGATTCAGTTTTAGAAACCACCTAAAGCTACAAATAATGGCACATCTGATTACTGATCATGTGGTGAATGTTAATGCACTATTTTTGAAAAGTAGATAGAAGACTTCCTGTGGGTTAAAAAGTCCGCTATGAAAATGAGTAAAGCCATTCACCGTAAAGCTGGTGGAATGATTTTCAGGTAACAGTGTTTGCCACATCTACACATTTTAAGCAAGAGATGTTCTATTTAACCCTTCATTTAATCGTCACGATGATGTCAGTCGCACGTCTGGCACCGCGTTCACCATGGCAAAAGATCATGCATTCACAGAGATTAAACTAATATTGCAGCTCGTGAAAAGACCATTAAGGCTATTAAGATGACGTATGTATATGATAAGCTATATGTCAATATCATCAGACAGCACCCGTGAGAACAACACAGTTATTATCATTAACAATTATTACTATTACTGTTATTATTATTATTATTATTATTATTAAGAAAAATATATTCAGATCAGATTTTTTGTTTAATTTTGCCAACTGCACAGTTAAAGGTAAAATTAAACTTAAAAATAACAAATATTAAGAATTAAAAAAAGGCCATTTATAATTTATATAATGCACGTAAGTGAAAAACACATTAAATAAACAATTCTGAAGAAAAATAAATAAAATCTACAATTATTATTATTATTTGGAGAAGCAAAATATGACTGTATAATTCATCCATTCATTTTCTTTTCGGCTTAGTCACTTTATTGATGAGGGCACTATCTAGCACATGTTTTACGCAGCGGACGCCCTTCCAGCTGCAACCCATCACTGGGAAACACCCACACGCATAGACTACGGACAATTTAGCTTACCCAATTCACCTAGCGCAAGTCTTTGATGACTGTTTAATATAATTAATTATATAATATTTATACATTTTTAATAATAATATTATTTATGTAACAATAATCGTTACTGTTATATATTCTAAGAGTCAAACAACAAAAAAACAAGGTCAAGAATCTGTGGTGTTATTCTGGAGTCAGATCTGAGTTTCAGAAGTCACTTGAAAGCAGTAAGTAAATCAGCATACCATCATCTCAAAAACATTGCAAGAATTAGATGCTTGGTCTCCAGTGAAGAATTTGTTCATGCTTTTATCAGCAGCAGGGTGGATTACTGTGCATGAAATATGCTATATAAATAAACCTGCCTTGCCTGTTGTATTACTATTTAATTATATAATTATTATAAATGTTATATTATTATTAAAACATGACTATTATTACTATTGATGTTTAAAAATAAATCAGTTCATTCACCTAACTAAAGATGATATCATAGACTTGCATAGAAAGTACAATTGAGTGAATTAGCATATATTTAAATAAACCTTTGTTATGAAATATAGTCAGAATTCTTATTTTATTACACACTGAAAGGCTTGATATTTCTCATCTCCTCCTCATTCCCTCCACGCCTCTCTCCCATAGATGATGACAGTCTCAAGGGAGAGCAGAGATGTGTGTGTGTGTTTCAGTAAATCCCTCTAGTCTGTTCCTTCTATTAGAAATCAATTAGAGGAAGAGAAAGCACATGATCACCTGTGACCCTTAAACACATGAGGCCTTCACTGCCAGCAGCAGCATCACCCTCAGATTTAATGTGCTTTATTGACACACTAAAGCCTTGTCACAACACCTAAAGCCAAACACGCACTGCAGGACAGAAGCTCTTCCCTCTCTGTCTCTGTTTACAGGACAATGATGTAGTCGAAAACAGAAAGTCTGACGTTTTTTTGCTTTGTGATCAGGGCTGCACAGTATATGATGCTCCAGTATTGACACTGCAATGAGCAAATCTGCAATGGTCACATCAGTGGATCTGCAGTCAGGTAAATTTAATGAACTCGTCAAGTAGCATTATTTAAATCATCCTGTAAAATCATATTTATATGACAATATATAAATTGCAGAAAAACAAAAGAAAAAAAGAAAAAATAAATATATTAAAATAAATCACAATGTCAGTATTTATCAATGTCGTGCAGTCCTGTTTACAATGCTTCTCCTCGGACTGTCTGTCTGTTACTAGATTAGTGTTATTATAAAAGACAAGAAAACCTCACAAAAATAGATAAACTAATTAAAAAAAGTGTAGGAAAAAGAATGAATCATAAACACAATGTGAAAGACATAAAAGCCATATGAAAATTGATTAAAGAAATAATTAAATAAATAAATAAAAGCTATTTGAAACTCTAAAATAAAGCAAAAACAATATGAAATTTAAATAAATAAAGCCTCTTAGAAGCAGAAAAAAAAAACTAAAATAAAGCAAAAACAATATGAAAATTAAATAAATAAAGCTTCTTTAAAGTAGAAGACATGAAGTAGAAAAATCTACTCTAAAATTAAGCAGAAATAACCTAATAAACAAACAATTAAATAAATAAAGCTTCTTTAAAGTAGAAGACATGAAGTAGAAAAAATAAACTAAAATTAAGCAGAAATAACATAATAAATAAATAAATAAATAAATAAAGCTTCTTTAAAGTAGAAGACGAAGTAGAAAAATTTACTCTAAAGAAGCTTTATTTATTTATTTATTTATTTATTTATTTATTTATTATGTTATTTCTGCTTAATTTTAAAGTAGAAGACGAAGTAGAAAAATTTACTCTAAAATTAAGCAGAAATAACATAAATAAATAAATAAATAAATAAATCAATAAATAAATAAAGCTTCTTTAAAGTAGAAGACATGAAGTAGAAAAAATTTACTAAAAAATTAAGCAGAAATAACATAATAAATAAATAAATAAATAAAAGCTTCTTTTAAGTAGAAGACCTGAAGTAGAAAAAATCTACTCTAAAATTAAGCAGAAATAACATAACAAATAAATAAATAAAGCCTCTTTGGAGTAATAGAAAAAACAAACTCTAAAATAGAGCAGAGACAATGTGAATATTGAATAAATAATAAAATAAAAAGCCTTTTTGAATTAAACAAACAAACTCTAAAATAAAGCAGAAAGTATGGTGGCCGAGAGAGCTTAATGTGCTGCAATTTAGGAACACATGCAACTACATAAAACGCCAGCAAATTGAAAAAAGATCTTCATCAGTTTGACAGCACACATGCTGCAAATCCTCACAACGCAAACACATTTTGAAGAAACGCGCTGCTTTTCACGCAACACAAACAAATCAATAATACGCACTGCATTTTCGATGAAGCCTCTTTAAGGTAAAATAAACTCTTAAATAAAAGTAGAAACCATATAAAATTTAAATAAATAAATGAAGCCTCTTTAAAGTAGAAAAAAACAAACTCTAAATTAACGCAGAAACAAAACGAAAATTAAACAAATAAAGCATTTGCACAGCTTGTGTTTCTTCCCATACTGATAAACTTTCGGTGATGGTAAATGTGATTTTTTTCAATTTCCTACGGTTCCAGACTTTTGTAACTGCATACAGTTAACCAGAAGCGATTGACCCAAGTCCTTCTGCAAACTTCTGCAAATACCCTATAAATAAAGTCTTTTTGAACTAGAAAAAAATTATCTTCAAAATAAAGCAGAAACAATAAAAAAATTAAATAAATAAATAAATAAATAAAAAGCATCTTCGAAAGTAGAAAGAAAATGAACTCTAAAATAAAGCAGAAACAATCTGAAAATTACATTTAAAAAATCTAATAAATAAAGCCTCTGAAGTGGGAAAAAATAACTAACTTTAAAAACAAACTCTAAAATTAAGCAGAAATAAAATAAAAATAAAATAAATAAAGCCTCTTAGAAGGAAAAAATATGAACTCTAAAATAAAGCGGAAACCATATGAAAAATAAATAAATAAAGCCTCTTTAAAGTAAAAATAAAACAAACTCTAAAATAAAGCAGAAACAATAGGAAATTAGATGAATAAATAAAGCCTCTTTGATGTAAAAAAGCACTATAAAATAAAGCAGAAACAATATCAAAATTAAATAAAGTCTCTCCAAAGAAAAAAAAAACCTCTAAAATAAAAGCAGAAACAATATAAGTAATAAATAAATACTCCAAACACAAAGCAGAGACGAGATGAAAATCAAATAAATAATTAAATAAAAAGTCTCTTTGAAGCAGAAAAAAACAAACTCCAAAATAATGCAGAAACAATATAAAACTAAATAAATAAATAAATAAAGCCTGTTTGAAGCAGAAAAAAAACAAACTATAAAGCAGAAACAACATGAAAATTAAATAAATAACTGAATGAAAAGCCTCTTTAAAAGTAAAAAAAAAATTAACTCAAAGAAAAATGATACAAAAATGTATTAAATAAATAAGTAAAGCCTCTTTAAAGTAGAAAAACAAACTCTAAAATAAAGCAGAAATACTTTTAAAATACAATATAATAAATAAAGCCTCTAAAGTGTAAAAAAACAACAACAACAAAAAAGCAGACACAAAACTAAATATAAAAAAATAAATAAATAAATCAAAATAAATAAAGTCTCTTTGAAGTAGGGTTGGGCGATGTCGAGCAATTTGGCATTGTACGATGTCTAATGTGAAACATCACGATGGACGATGGCATCGTCGTCATAGGCGGCGTTGAATCAAATATTTATGAATAATTAATGAACTCATAAAGAATTAATTATTTGTAGCCTACCGTTTCAACTACCTGACCCACATGGTTTTTGTTTTGCCCATAACCAAATCATAAATTAATAAAGAGAAGTTACACACAAATTACCACCAGTCAATCACTTTTTCCGAAGGATGAATAGGTCTGAGTGATGTGTCGGTATAATGGCGTCGACAAACTGGTAAAAAAAGGTGCAAAACCAACAAGAACCAACCAACAGTATCTGAGGTTTTCACTAACATTACCAAGTACAAGCGTGAAAGCAAAAGATTGAAGCAGTGTACTGAGGCTGTGACTGACTGCTGGAGCTCAGACAGAATGTGTGTGTGGTCACGTGATGTGATTTTCAGCGGTATAGTGTGGAAGGAGGGCTTTTCAGAAAGCCAAGGTGAAACGCCAGCGTGGACATGGATTGTTTTCATTCTGAGGCCCCGTTTACACTAATACCTTTTAGTTTTACAACGGCATTTTGGAATAAAAACGATCTGCGTCCACACTAGCGTTTCTGAACAACTCTGCGTCTACATTACACCGCTGAAAACACACACCACGTGACCACACACACACACACTCTGGCATGCACTGCAGCGTGCCTTGAGCACATCTATCCATAGGAGAGCTATGCATGTTGGACTGTTTATTTAGGATCTAATCTCACTATATTTGTTAAACGTGATATTTAATTCATCTTGTTGTCTATATCTAATGACATTTTCTCCAACTTTGGTCTTTTGAATTATTACTTGTTCTCAGGTGACGTGTTTTGGCTGAGCACAAAGATAAGTTAATTAGATTAATGTAACAGTGCCCACTGATTCTGCATATTGACTGATTGCTTGCCTTTATTACCTATATTATATAAACTTATTGTGAGTTATACATTTATAATGGCCATTATTGATTATTAAAACTGATATTCAGCAAAAGAGAGAGGGTATGTTTCATATTTTCAATGAAAATAAAGGGAGGCAGTAATGTTATAGGCTCCGTTTTGTTATAAATATGCTTACAGTGAGGATGACGATCATATAAATATGCAGCTTCACGACGCCTCAACATTTTTGGTGTCTGTTAAGTTGCTAATATCAAAATGAAAATAGACAGTTCCTCATATCATGTTTTCATTTTATTGTTAAGAAACTGAAACAACGTAGCCAGTGTGATGTGAATGAGGTTATACAGTGCAGTGTTCCCTTTGAAGATTTACCTGATGTGTCCTCGGGAGTTTGTTTTCCATTTCAAACTTGCGAAGTTTGAACTTACAAGGAGAGGAAGCAGGACTGAACTGTGTGTAGACTACCTAATATTGAGGAAAAAGGCCCAATCAGAGAGGCGAATGTCTGCAGCCCCGCCTTCGTTTGCAGATGTCTCCGTTTTCCTCCATCCACACTGAGACGGAGCAGCAGCGTTTTAAATGAAAATGGCCTCTTCAGCGTTTCCAAAACGCTCCATTTTCGGCACTCGAAAACTCCGGCGTAGTGTGGACGGATGGCGTAACCGTAACAAAACGTATGCATTATAAAACTAAAACGTATTAGTGTATACAGGGCCTCAGATGTATTAGTGTTGTCAATGTGACGGGCTGGGGTGGCGAATTGCGATGCCGGTTCAGCATCGTGATGTCTATTAGACCATCGGCGATGGACAATGGCATCGTCTATGGACACAACCCTACTTTGCAGTGGAAAAAACAACAACTCTAAAATAAAGCAGAAACAATACGAAAATTAAATAAATGAAAAAATTAAATAAAAAAATTAATAAAATAAAGCCTCTGTAGTAGAAAGCATTATGAAAACTCTAAAATAAAGCTGAAACAATACGAAAACTAAAATAATTTTTTTTATAAATAAATAAATAAAGCCTCTGAAGTAGAAAGCATTATGAAAATTAAATAAATAAATAAATAAAAGTCTATTCGAAGTAGAAAAAACCCAACTCTAAAATTTAGCAGAAACAATAAAATAAAAAAACTAATAAATTTTTTTATAAAAAAATAAACAAAATAAAGCCTCTGAAGAGACTTTTATTTATTTGATTTTCATAATGCTTTCTACTTCAAAGTAGAAAAAACTCAACTCTAAAATAAAGCAGAAACCATATGATAAATAAACTAACAAATATATAAAAATAAACAACTTCTATACTAAAGAAACAAAACAAAACCTATAAAATAACTAAATAAAATAAATGTATTAAAGCTTCTCTCTTCATTGGCGGCTGTCGGGGCTAAAGGCTCTGCTGTTCACCTTTTATGATGCTAATGAGGGACTTTGGCCTGAGTGACCCAGACATCTGCTTCACACACACACACACACACACACACACACACACACACACACACACACACACACACACACACACACACACACACACCAAGCCCTCAGGGTCTTATCTGCTTTTTTTGTCTCCTAAATTGTGGCTGGTCTGTGTGTGTATGTGTGTGCGCATGTGTTTTATTAACACAGGAAGTGAGATGTTTGGGGGGAGTTGATCACACCACAGACAAAAACCATCTCGCAATTACACTCAAGCTCATGTGTGCAAGTGTATTTACTATATATGTGTGTGTGTGTGTGTGTGTGTTTTCACAGTATGACTGATCTTTCAGTGGTTCACAAACACATTAACAGCAGCAGTAGCAGCGGGGTGTGCTGAACACATATACTTAACCACCCCGTGTATGTGTGTGTGTGTGTGTGTGTGTGTGTGTGTGTGTGTGTGTGTTTGATTATTGCAGAGAATATGAAAGTGTGTGTGTGTGCGTGCCGGAGGGATTAACCTCTCTCTCTGTTGGGGGTGTTGTACTGAGAGGGGGGTCTTGTTAATTCAGTTGTCCTTAATAATGTCTTCCAGACCCCTGTCCACCCTCACGACACAATACACACATAATGAACCCAGACTGCTGCGCGTGTGTGTGTGTGTGTGTGTGTGTGATTGAGAGTCAGCAGAAACATTTACAAGTAGATGCTCTGAAGAAAAGGTTGCAATTTTGGCTTTAAACAAAAGAGAGTGAGGGTCTGTTGCTAAGGTTGCTTTATTTAGTAAGGATGTGTGTGATGTATTTAGGGTCTATGATAATATTGCATTTGTTGTTTTAATAATGTGCAAGCTGACCGGTTTTAGATCTGATTAGACTTTCTGATCTGATAATCTTTGCAAAACAATAAACAAAAGAAAACAAATTAAATAATGTATCTTGAGACACGAGTCTAAACGCAGTCAGAAGTAGCCTAAAAAAATCATTCATTCATTCATTTCATTTCTTCATTCTTTCATTTCATTCATTCATTCATTTCATTTCTTCATTCTTTCGTTTCATTCAATTATTCATTCTTTCGTTTCATTCATTTATTCATTCTTTCGTTTCATTCATTTATTCATTCTTTCGTTTCATTCATTTATTCATTCTTTCATTCATTCATTCATTCATTTATTCATTCATTCTTTCATTTCATTAATTTATTCATTCTTTCATTTCATTCATTCATTCTTTCATTTCATTCATTCATTCATTCTTTCATTTCATTCATTCGTTTCATTCATTTATTCATTCTTTCGTTTCATTCATTCATTCATTCTTTCATTCATTCATTCATTCATTCTTTCATTCATTCGTTTCATTCATTTATTCATTCTTTCGTTTCATTCATTTATTCATTCTTTCATTCATTTATTCATTCATTCTTTAATTTCATTAATTTATTCATTCTTTCATTCATTCATTCATTCATTCTTTCATTTCATTCATTCATTCATTCGTTCCATTCATTTATTCATTCTTTCGTTTCATTCATTTATTCATTCTTTCATTCATTCATTCATTCATTCATTCATTCATTCATTCATTCATTCATTCATTCATTCATTTCATTCATTTATTCATTCTTTCATTTCATTCATTTATTCATTCTTTCATTCATTCATTCACTCATTCATTCATTCACTCATTTATTCATTCATTCATTTTCTTTTCGGCTTAGTCCCTTTCATGGTTTCCACTACATTCATTCATTTGTGGCGGGGCGCCACACCAAAATTCATCCCGCCACGGCTACATTACAGCTTCTCATTTAAAACATTCGTGTTTTTTTTAAATAGTGGGTGATAATCGCACCAAAACGTATTAAAAGATAAGTGAATTATAACACAAACTTTTCTGTAACCCTAGTGGTGCTGTGTGCTATTTGTTTAACCCTTAAAGGTTACGTGCTGACTGACAGACTGACAGGTGCGTGATGCGTGAGGCTAGCAAACACGACGTAGCTTTCAGTTATGATGAAGTTTCTATAATTATACTTTATAGATAAAGGTCTGTGGCTCTGCATATAATGACTTTATCTTGCTGGAGTTTACAGCCGTTTCACTTTACTTCAAGACACATTACTGCCGCTCTGTAGGTCTATTAGAGACATTCATAAATATTCCTAGCAAATCTAATAAATGTTGGAGACACTCACTACATAAACGCACTAAATCGCACATCAGCATTGTTTATTTGAGAGCGCACAAGATCTGCGCTTGAGCAGCGTATTTTTGAGGCAGCGTGCAAGAAGTTTTGTGTACGAACCGAGGAAATCGGTGCGCAAGCAAAGAGATTCACATGCTCGTATTAATGTAATGTAATGTGTATTTATATAGCGCATTTATTGTGTATAACATAAATGCGATCTTGACTTGTAATACTGCACTTATGACATTTGTTATTGAAATAACGCCACAGGTAGTTAGCAGATCTGTGTAAAAAAAAGGCCTGCCACTACAGCTGGAAAAAATCCTAGAGGAAACACTGCATTTATTAATCTGGGGTCCCCACAGCGGAATGAACCGCCAACTATCCAGCCTTTACAGCCGCATCCAAAAAAAAAAAAAAATTCCCGGTTCGTCTGACATGTGTGAGTGCTCCGAATCGGGCCCAGGTGCGATTCAGTTGGCTGGCTCTGGCCCAGTTGGAAGAGGTGAGTCAGAGTGCAGTTCAGTTGGGCTTTGGCGCGATATTATTGTACTGACAGTGCAATGCACGCCTGAGCATGAAACTGAAGATGCGACGTCATTTAAAAGGGGCCGTTTCATATTAATTTGTAATCATTAGCCCCTTTCACACAGCGATACGGGTAAATATCCGGAAAAATACCGGAACAACTTTACTGGTAAATAAAAAAAAAAGTGCTGTTCACACAGGCACGGATGTTCCAGAATTCTTGCGAAAAAAACCGTTCACACATCAATTCCAAAACACCGGTAAATTCTGACATCATTAACCAGAAATGAGCTCTAAACGGCTGCACTTGATTGTTTCACGTTTATTTAAAGCTTTAGCATTCATGCAGCTGCTTTGTCCCAGAGACATTCTAAAGACAGAAGAGCAAACCGCGGCTAAATGTTTACACATTTGACGACATTACAAATTCTGTGGATGGATGAGTATTGTGAACAACTGCGATGAAAACATGAGGAGGAACACTTTCACATGTCGAGATGTACATAACGTGTGTGTGCTGGCGCTTACCGGCTGCTTCACGTGCACAAGGACTGCAATGCAACTGAAACAGAGCTTGAAGGTAAACAGACACCGTTGCATTAAGGAGGAAGATAAAACCGTTATTTGACTAACATCCAGCAGCTAAATGTGTCTGAAAAAATATTCAAAAGCTTTTATTTTCATAAACAGCGCAGATGTAAATGCGTCTGAATGCTCTGATTGGCTGGAGTAGACGTCTCACGTCAGCATGTTCTAATCGTGAACGCGCTCTTTCAGCCAATTTTCCTTCTGCGTTATACAGAGCAGCAATTCTGGCTAATTACCGGTAAAGTGTACAACTTCTCTTTCTGGAAAACTGCGGAACAAATTTACCAATATTTTAAAAAAGGGCCTGTTCACACATGATCCCTTACCAGAATACTGTCGGTAATTTCCTGGAAAGATCTGTATGTGTGAAAGGGGCTATTCTTACTTTTCAATGTACGCAAATTGTCATAGTTGATTCAGCATGCAAACCCTTCGCTGCACGACAGCTACACCTTCAGCAAACCTCCTAATACCTGTAGCACAAGGACTTTATTCTGATTTATGAGCGTCAAAAGTGCTGGATCTGTTCGGCAAAATATCTGAGTGCATGTCAGACTACTAAAAATATTACAAATCGATATAACTAAAGCAATGTCTACTGTACTGAGCGAGAGTGCTTCTCTTCCTGTTAAACTGAACAGTCGCATCATCAATGATGTAAGCGTGCTGCAGCTCGGAAGGCAAAATGCAGTGTGAGTGCAGGCCGTCGGGGGAGAGGGGAGGGGGTGACAGTCGCCCTTTGGCACGGTTCAAGGCAACTGTACCTAGTGTGAGATACCCCAAGTAATAACATAAGCATGAAAGCTGTTTTCCTGAAATCTGTATAAGTAGTCAAATCAAGAAGTTAACTGAACTAAAGTCAGTTATATTTTAGGAAAAATACAGCATTTTTTCAGATTTGGCAACAAAAATTATTCCAAATAAACCCGGAACATTTTGTGCATATCAGAGCATAAACTGCGGCATCTTCTCTGCGCCATTAGCCTAGTGGTTAAATGCGCCGAGATATAGCACCATGGTGCTCAGGGCGACCTGAGTTCGATTCCTGGCTCGAGGTCCTTTGCCGACCCTTCCCCATCTCTCTGCTCCCAACTATTTCCTGTCAATTCTCTTCACTATTTTACATAGTAAAGGTTAAAAACCCCAATAAAATAATTTAGATATATAAAAAAAAAAGTACAAATCATGAATAAATCTGCTTTTAAAAGAATTGCTTGATACAATTATTGGTTGAATCAATGATTCACTGAATCACACATTAAAAATGGACTTGCGACACCTACTGGTGGACTTTAAATAGTATTTGTTTATCCATGAAAGACCTAAACCACTCAGGACACCATAACGCTAAAATAATACAGGCTGATCATGGTTTATCAGTAAAAAATCCCTATATGAACATATTTATTTTGTAAATATTGCACACACCTACTATGCAGTTTTTGACCCTCATGTACCACAAAAAAAATTCAATAGTGATGTTGACCTTAAACATTAATTTATTCATCCATTCATTAATTTTCCTTTGGCTTAGTCCCTCATTTATAAGAGGTTGCCACAGCGGAATGAACTACCATTTATTCTGGCATTTTTTGACAATGACTTCACTGTACTCAAATGGCCTCCACAATCACCGATCCAGATCTCAATCATGTCAACATGGACCAAAATCTCTGAGGAATATTTCCAGTACCTTGTTGAATCTATGCCATGAAGGATTATGCCAATTTTAAATAGTAAAAGGGGGTCCAACCTGGCACTTGTAAGGTGTACCTAATAAAGTGGCCAGTGAGTGTATAGCACATGTGTTTGGACTGTGTGAGAAACCAGAGCACCCAGGCCAACATGGGGAGAACATGCAAACTCCACACAGAAATCCCAACTGGTCCAGCCGGTCCAGACTCGAACCAGTGACCTTGCTGTGAGGCGACATTGCTAACCACTGAGCCACCATGTCAACCCACCTTAGCAACCACTACTGCATAAAGATGCAAAGATATACACAAAGACGCATCTCCGTCCCACCACATAACCACACACCTGTACTTGTGGCTTACAGGTACTAAACAATCATCTTTATGATAAACAAACAAACAATCCATGTATTATACCCTCCAAAAACAACACGCTCACAGAATACGTCTGGCAATGTTTGAAATTGAAGAAACGCTGTTGATTATGTTTTTAAGCCTTTTGGTTTATGAGGATGCAGGAAGTCATAACGCATGTTTACACTGCTATAACCCACATCATAAACCATGTATTCAACAAACGCAGTCAGCGATGCACCTGTTCCTGTTTCTCACACACTCATTCCTGCTAAACGCTCACAGCTGACTAGAGGCTTACAACTCAAAAGTGAAAAGTAACCATCATGCTGTGACATCATAATTCAGGCTGAGAATGAGCATCAATCAGAGCTCTGATGAGTTGGATATGACATCACGCACATCCTGGTTCCTCGAGAAACAATATTCACTGAAAAATATCTGTAAAAAAAAGCAGTTTTTTAATATTTCGTGATTTGTGTTTAGTTTCCATAAAAAACTAAGATAAACAATAGAGATTGCCCAATGAGAGATGGAAATAATTAGGGCTGGACGATTCTGGCAAAAATGTGAATCACGATTTTTTAATTTATTTTTTGCTTAAAATCGAGATCACGATTTTCTAACGATTCTATAAATGTAAAATAGGCATGTGCCAGTATCACATTTTCATGCTGCGATTAATTGATTGAGCTTTTATCACGGTATACGGTATTATCACGATATTGTAATTTTACTAGAGAAACAGGTAAAAAAAACACAAAAAAAACTTCAGTTTCGTCAACTTAGTAACTTTAATAACTTTTTAATTAAACTAAAAGTACTTCAAACATTTCAATACAAATAAATATAAATAAAACAATACACAATATCAAAGTAAACTTGAGCAATTATATCAAAGTGAATGTGCAAAGGGAAACCGTCTTCGATCAGCAATCCCTCTGGATTTTTTTGGAACCCAAAATATTTCCAAACCTCTGACTTTACCCTTTTTGAAGGGGGATGAATTGTCGGCAGCGTACCTCCTTCCGCCATGCTGCTTCTTCGTGTGAGGATTATAGTGCGGTGGCAGCGGCGGCGCACACTGCGTGCACACAGTGCTTCTACATGTGGGGATTGTTTACATCAGAGTGCGCATCAGTTCTGCGCAGCATATACGCAGTGTTTCTTCAAGCGGTTGATGGAAAATAAGCTAAGGCGCGTTCTAAGAATATAAATTCGGATCTATTATTTTTCACGGTATTTTGAAGTGCCCGCGATAACAATATCGTGCATATTCATTACCGTGATTTATCGCATTACCGAATACCGGCACAAGCCTAATGTAAAATAAAGGATAATATAATTAGCCTATTATTATTGTTAATTCTCAAACATATGGTAAAACAACAGTAATCATATTAGGCCTGTGTGTAGGTCTACTGTTGGTTAAAATGCTAAATTTTGTATAGTCATTATGGTGGAGTTGAACAGACTTTCAATATGTCCTGTTTGTTAATTCACAGTAAAATGATGACCTCAGAATAAAACTATTCAGAATTATAAATTTGATTTATTATGTTTAAGACATTTGCTTGTCATTGGTATTGACAACATTATTAGACCATTTGTTTTCACTGGTAAAATTAGAATATTGTCATTATCAGACTACTCCTTGCATTATATTCAACATTATATATAGGCTAGGGTTGTTATACTGACACAGTGAACATTTACTTTCATGTGTTCGCTATAAAAGAAAAAACATATGAAATGCTTGTCGTAATCAGAACTCTAAAATGCAATATAATCATTTAAATGATGTGTGCACTTTCACTTCCTAGTGCAGCTCATGGCTGCTGTCACTGAGAAAAAACACATAGATGCAAATCAAACCTCCTGCACGGCCCTCAAACAATCACTCTGTGCAACAAACTGAACGTTATTCACAACTGTATTACCTGTTATCCACAGCATATGCAGGTACTGTTCACTAAAGTAGGCGTCATTGGACGTGCACGAGCGCATTCTCATTAGTAAACAAACAGCTGGCGGTCAGCTCACGTGTGATTTTGCAGCAGCGAATACATCATTACATGAAGCCAGAAATGACATTTATTGGTGAGTTATACCTTATAAATACAGTATGTGACACTTTTAACGCCATTTGAAGGTGTCGATGTTGCTGTGAAGACTTGTGCGACTGCCTTGCTTCTCTCCTGACCTTGAAAATATAATTGGCTGAATTGTAGAAAAAGCTGAATTAAGATCGTGTGTAGGGTCGAATCGAGATTGTGATCTTTTTTCGATTAATCGTGCAGCCCTAGCGATAATAAGTGTGTTCACGTGAGAAAAAAAAAGCAGGTGAATACTGAATGAGAGGATGATCATACACATGATGAGACATAGGCAATGCTGACGTGTCAAGGCTGATTTCAGGTGATGTGATGCACGTGAGTGTTTAAAAGTAAAAAAAATTATAATAAATGGTTCCTTGTGCGAGCATCCATGCCTGAAAATGTAACTGGTGCGATTGGTTTAAATAGACTGGACAAAAAGTGACACTCGTGCACCCAGTGTCCTGCTGCACTGAAGAGCTCCAGATTTTTTAAAGGTCTTTTTGTAAGCAGCAGGTTGCTTTCGCTTTTACCTTTCATGTGATCATCCTTTCATTACTGCACATGGCATGTTTTTCAACTGCTTTCTTTTGTTTACAGTTATTTTGGGCTAAGAATTATTTATTTATTAGGTAAATCCTGAGTGTTGAGCCCTGAAAAGTCATGTGAAATAAAAACTAATTGCAATGTGACATTATAAAACCACAACATATTTGCTCATGCTCATTGTGCAAGCTCACACACACAACACACAAAAAAGTGAAATGAATGAGGCGGCATGTGGACACAACACAAACTCTAAATCAAGTCATTTTAGCATGCCAAAGTAAATTTTTACGCATATAAATGATATTTTCCCAACAGAATTGTGGCTAGTGAAAATGGCGAGTGGCTAGTAATGTTGGAAATCTACTAGTCATAGTAGCTGGTGGCCAAAAAAGTCAAGTCCTGTTGGTGTTGTATATTACACTACAAAAACGATAAACTGCCAGTACATTTTCTGATATTTTACAGAGTTTTTTCCTCTATATATTATTTCTTATACATTAAATCATTTCAAACTACTAAAATGTTAATAAAAGTCACTTTTGAGTTGAAATTTCAACATCAAAAGTCTACAGGGCAGAGATCAACATCCCATAATGCAATTCACAACCGTAAATAAGCAGAAAATATCCAATCATCGACAATTCTACGGGGCTCAGTCCAAATGTGTGCTCCTTAGGATGGTTTCTGCAGCTTCTTTGTTATGAACCCTCGAGTTGGCAAACATGCTGGAATCTCAGCGAATAATTGCCTTACAAACATGAGAAATATCAGCTTGAAACCTCAACATTTCAACAAACCAACTACTCTCGAAGTCGAATGTTCTCTGGTTTTGTAATCTGTATGAAACGGACTTCATGAATTCCTGCATCCACTCAAACACCCACAAACTAAGTTGTAAAAGAGCTTGCAGTCATTCTAGGAGGAGATTGGCCAACAAAAAGCAGTTGTTTATTTGATTTAAGTGTTCAGAAACAGAATTTAGTAGACAGTTGTTCAATTTCATTGGTGCTTACAAATATTAGGGTTGTTCCGATACTGATACTAGTATCAAAAATATTCGCCGATACTGCATAAATTCTGGCATCAGTATCTGCAAGTATACTTGAATCCACAAACTGATCAGATACCATCTCTTTAAATGAGATAACACTGCAACCCAGAGTCAGTCCGTCTTCGCTGCTCAGAATGTAAACAAAGGAAGTTATGTTTTTTGCCACAACAACCACTGTTAGAGCAGTGAACAAGAGGGTAACCCACTATTTTAAGAAAAATAAATTCTGAATTATGTTTCAAAGAGGTTAGTTTTCTATATAATTCATGTTAATACTTATATAATTCTTTATTGAATGCTCAGATTTATATACAGTTATACAGTAAAACTTGAATAGATTTTTTTTTTCAGTTTACAGTGTTTGATTCAAGCCTGAACTTGAATATCTGATAATAAAAATGTCAGATAATAAAAATACTCTAGTTCACCAAGTATTTCTTCATGTTTTATTCATAGATAAGTCTAAAGCACACTGTAAATTGATTCTGACAATTGATCTGCTTGTTAAGCGTGACGTTACGCAAATCGGCTTCTGGGCTCTATCAAACTCTATTGGGAGATTCAGCAAATGGAAATTATAAACGTTTACAAAGTGATGTATTACTTTCGAAAATCATGATTGCATTGTGTATGTATATATATATATATATATATATATATATATATATATATATATATATATATATATATATATATATATATATATATATATATATATATAGCCATGCCTAATATCCGATGGCCAGAAAGTAATTAATTTGTTATAAATTGTTAAAATTTTGGTATTTGTGATGCAGCAAGTGCAGAGACTGCCATGTACACCATGATTTTGCATAAAATTCACTTTAATGTGTGATAGGACTAAAAAGTGGTCAAAAACAAAGCGGATACAGGGCTAATAGTATACACAACTGTTTCTACAGATACACACTCAGGTATTGGTTCAGTACTCAGTATCGCTGATACCCTAAGCTTAGGTATCAAAACATCTCTATTAAACTTGAAATTTAATCAGAAACTTGGCAAACAGTTTTAGAGAATTTGAGGTTTACCCTTTTAAAGAGATGGCCACATGCCTGGGAGGCATTTCAAAGATGGTCCCTGAGTGAAATGACTTGCTTTAAAGGGACTTTGGCTCCTTGAAGATGACCTACAGTTAATGCTTTTAGATATTCCTGATGAATCATCACATAAACAGAGTGTTAAAAACAAAGTCCCTTTAAGGCAAGTAACTTCACTCAGCAGCCATTTTGAAACGCCTCTCAGGCAATATGATCGGACATTCTGTCTGGGAAACATCCAACTCTCCAAAACGTCATT
This sequence comes from Danio aesculapii, assembly GCF_903798145.1. Taxonomy (NCBI): domain Eukaryota; kingdom Metazoa; phylum Chordata; class Actinopteri; order Cypriniformes; family Danionidae; genus Danio; species Danio aesculapii. Next base: position 52,447,692 of record NC_079436.1, read on the forward strand.
AGATATTTGGAATCACCAATAAAATTAAGCAACTGTCTTATAAGTTTCATTTCAAAACGTCCGAATCAAACAAAATCTGCATATTTTCAGGTTGCTCAAGCTAATGCGCATGCGCACTCGAAATTCAATTTAATTCAATTCACCTTTATTTGTATAGCGCTTATACAATGTAGATTGTGTCAAAGCAGCTTCACATAAAAGGCTATAGTAAATAGGAACAGTGTAGTTCAGTTCAGTTTAGCTCAGTTCAGTGTGGTTTAATAATCACTACTGAGAGTCCAAATATTGAAGAGCAAATCCAACGATGCGCAGCTCTACAGATCCTGAACCATGCAAGCCAGTGACGACAGCGGAGAGGGAAAAAAAAACTTCACTAAATGGCGAAAGTGGAGAAAAAAAATAAAATTCGAAAGAATGAGATCACGACACCAACCTCATTTATGGCAGTGTTACACTATCATTTTCTGGATCATAATCACCTGATCGCGCTGCTCTTCTAAAGTAATCTACAACTTGGTCTCGAATCTCCTCCAGAAATGACAGTGACTCTTTGAATACAAGTATGTGGGTGTTTGAGTAGCTGCTGCGGTCATGTGATGTGCGTTTGATAGGACGGGTCGTTTCATACAAATTACAAAACTCCCCAAAAAACTTTTGTTTTCAAGTGCACTTGGTTAATTTAAAAATGCAGATTTCAAGCTTTATGTAGATATATTTCTTATGTCTGTGAAGCAAGTGTTCCCAGTGTGTTTGTGGACCACCAAACTGTCGTAAAAGCACACGTCTGCGCCACTGGAGAAACGTCAGTCTATAGTGATCGATGGTCGGCTCCTGTACTAGTACGCAGCGCTTTAATCGCCATATTGACTGTTACACTTTTCCCCATTCAAAACTATACATATACCTGTATATATAAGTGACATGTCTTGTATATTCTAGAGTCTTTGGTTAAAAATAAAGGATATTAAAAAAAACATGTTTGGTTGAGCTGCTATATGGCTCTCGTTGGAGATTTGAGAAGTTTCATTACAGGTCTTTCAGATCAGTGTTTTGGTTTCAGAGTTCTTTAAAGCACCACAACACAGATGATTTTCTAAAGCACTTGAGGATAAAAGGTTCTTTGTGGAAGTTAAGAAGGCTCTCTATGGCACTGGACTGTAAAATCCTTTTAGCATTAGCTAAGTCAAGCATCACTATTGTTATTATTGCTCATGCTTGGGGTTACAGACTTGAACAAAACCAGACACTAAGTACTTAACTTTGTTGTGTAACTCTTTTGTGCTACAATCATCTGGCTGGTTGAGGAGAGGAGTGCTTTTTTATTTTTAACAGAATTACCTTACGAAAACACAGTATATGTAAAAACCAGTATCTTGGGACAGAAAGCTTATAGAGCAGTCACTGAGATCATCATAGCAACCATCCAGAACACAACAACAACAAAATTCAGGGCCATTTAATTTACGGAAAAATATTTGGCAAATTTGGGATAAATTGCTTTATATTATATTATATTATATTATATTATATTATATTATATAAAGTGCTATAGACCAATCAAATTGTGAAACTGATCAGTATATAATACAATTAATCCACAACAAGACTAGGGCCAAGCAATAAATTCTCATATAGACCATTTCATTGTAGTCATTGGCCCATGAACATTTCCTACTTGTTATCAAACTATTTCATAACTGTAGCAAGAGGCAAGTCAATCATTACAATGTTAAAACAGCTATCATAACATTATTTATCAATATGTGGCTCTTTTTGGATTCTTGGAATCTATAGAAATAAAACATGTAAAACAGGAAATACGTTGGGACCATTGTTTTTGCTTACATGTCTCAAAATGGTCTATTCAAGTCATCTCATATGCAAATAATAAGATATATAAACAGAATACAGAAATAGTCATATGTCATGAGATATATACACACATCTCACTGAGCTCATGATATTTGACCATTTCTGAAAATACAATCAATTTATAAATATTGACCATATTTTAAAGTATAAACTCAGAAATGTACTCATGTATGCATGCATGCATGTCTTTCTGTCTATCTATCTATCTGTCTGTCTGTCTGTCTGTCTGTCTGTCTGTCTGTCTGTCTGTCTGTCTGTCTGTCTGTCTGTCTATATATTCTTCTTAGAACTTCTGGGCAACTTCTTGGTTATGTTTAAAATATAAAACCATTTTCAGAAACTAAAGATTACAGGCCCAACATACAATTTAAAAGATCATTAAATTAAATGCTGAATGTAAACATTGTAATATCTCACTAGGCAGTTATTCATGTTTCCGTCTTCATCCCTGTAATGGTGTGTAAAATTGTGCTTATATAAATTATGAAAAATAATTACTGTAATAAACTAAGATAAACGATAATAAGAAACCATTTACTACCTGACTAAAGTCTTGTCGTTGATTCCAGCTGTAAGAGCAACAAATAATAACTTGACTTCTAGGTGATCATTTGGAAAAGTTGCAGAATGTAGATTTTTCTGATGAATTATCTGTTGAACTGCATCACTAATACTGCAGAAAACCTACTGGAACCCACATGGATCCAAGATTCTCATAGATATCAGTCAAGTTTGGTGAAGGAAAAAACATGGTTTGGGGTTACATTCAGTATGGGGGCATGCGAGAGATCTGCAGAGTGAATGGCAACATCAACAGCCTGAGGTATCAAGACATTTGTGCTGCTCATTACATTGCAAACCACAGGAGAGGGCAAATTCTTCAGCAGGATAGCACTCCTCATACTTCAGCCTCCACATCAAAGTTCCTGAAAGCAAAGAAGGTCAAGGTGCTCCAGGATTGGCCAGTCCAGTGACCAGACATGAACATTATTGAGCAAGTCTGGGGTAAGAAGGAGGAGGCGTTGAAGATGAATCCAAAGAATCTTGATTAACTCTGTAAGAACACTTTCTTTGCCATTCAAGATGACTTCATTAGTACTTTGAGTCATTGCAGAGATGTATGGATGCAGTCCTCCAAGCTCATGGGAGTCATTCATGCTTTTCCCACTGCATCAGATTCTATACTGTACATTATTTCTGTTAAGTGACCAGACTTTTATAGCAAAGTCAGACCTTACCGTCCTAATTAAATCATTATAAATCAAGACATAATCATATTTTATTGTGGTAAAATAGGTGTAATCTAGAGGCCTTTGCCTTTCATATAAGCCACTTCTGATACCAAATGATCAACTATAGAAGTCAAGTTTATATTTTGTTGTTACTAAAACTTGGATAGACGACAAGCCTTTTGTCAGGTAATGTAGACTTTATTTTGTCCATACGATATATAGCTTCACTAGCACAGCCCTAGTGGGTTCTAATAAGCACCTTCATTGTTTCAACAAGAAAGAAAAGTTGTTGAAATGTTCCTAATACCAAACTAAACCATTATTACAAGTGAGAGTTCAAGAGTTCAGAATGGAGAGAGGATGAGGATGGCCAACACAGTATGATGAAGAGCTGCTTACAGTCACTAAACTCAGCTGAAGCGTTAATCCTTGACCATAATCCACCAGGTCTGGCATCTTACAACAAACAAGACGAAAAGGACCAACAGTTTGATCACACTTGACTCAAAAATCACTTTAGCCTTCAGTTTTTAGAAAATGTGAGCACAAGCTAAATAAACCATGAAAAAATAAAGCTCTGCGCAGGATTTGTCCCACAACGGTTATTAAATCTATCAACCCAAAGTCGTTTTTAAGTGACTTCAGAGGTTTGATAAGTCAAACTGATCCCAAAGATCCTAACTTCCAAGGAACGCAGTAAATCTTATGAGGCTGAGATTAAACGGAGCAGTCGGCTAGAACTCCTAATCCAAGATTTGGGATCCTGCAGTTAATCTCCGCCTGATTCCCACTTCTGCTGAAATTTCAGAGGTTTACGGCCACAGTTTGGTCAGTGTATTTAAGAGTTCATCAGCAGGAGTGAGACATGTCAAAATAAAGTGTTTAACGGGGTCGGTTTTCACTGCTGATCCATCAATCTGTTATTTTAAGACACAGGAGCCTTGTCGACAAAAATAACAACAATTACACATTGACACTGTTAATGAAAAATGTGATTATAATATGGTAGTCAACATTTAAAAAAGCTCATCAAGAATTTTTGCTTTTACATTTAAAGGAACAGTTCACCCAAAACTGAAAATTCTCACTATTTCCTCAAACTCAAGTGGTTGTAAACTTCAATTTCTTTCTTCTGGGGAATACAAAACAATATATTCTGAAAGTGGAGGATGAGTAAATGATGACAGAATTTACATTGGGTAACTATGCATTTAAGGAGAACTGGAAGGCTTTAATCTACTTCGAAAGGTGTAAAAAAAGTGTTTGCCTCCTTACTGGTTTATTTATTCATTTTAATTTTTATATCAAACATGCAAAAGTAATAAAAAGATCAGAAAGAGTGCAAACAATTTTTGGCGCCACTGTAAACTAGGCATGGGACGATAACCCTTTTCAAAGTACACCGCAGTTTGGAAAAGTCAAGGTTTTAAAACCGCCAGATTTTTCTGTAATACCGTTCCTAAGGTATGAGTATGATTTTTTTTATTATTTTTTGTTTGTTTTTTAGCACAACAGTATCTGCAGCAGAAAAGATATCCAAAGATGCCGTTTAAAATTGTAAAGATATCAGTGTTTTTGAAACTAATGAAGACAGCAGAAGTCAAGGATTCATTTACATTATTTAGCCTGACGTGTTTACTGCTCCAAACTATTTTAAATCTTTCTCAAAATAACATATACTGTGTTCAAAGGGGTAAAAACGTGTTGTTTTTTTACCCAGACATTTAAAAAGAACATATTTTAGAGCAGTAATCACAATAACGTGATATTTTTATCCAAGGTTATCATACCGTCAGAATCTTATACCGGCCCATGCCTACTGTAAACATACATTAAAAGAAAAGAAACTTTTAATTGTTTACAGTAATCAAATTGACCACAAAGTGATTTCTTTTTATATGCTTTAATATGTACAAATTAGAATATATATATATATATATATAAATATAAATTATATAAATATAAATATTATATAAATTATTATATATAAAAATTGAGGAAACATTAAACACTTTCTATGAATATAAAGTTTAAAAATGTAATTAAATGTGGATTGAAATATAAAACGTATTTTTAAAAAGAACACTATTGAAAATATGAGTAAACTCTGTATTGTTTAATTAATAACCAAGTATTTATTTCATATTTATTCAAGTTACTGTAAATCAAGGTTGTTAAAGCTCTGCACAGTTTAGTTCCAACTGTAATTAAACACATGATCTTACTAATTGAGTCCTTCAGGCTTGTTTGAAACCTACAGGCAAGTGTGCTGAAGCAGGGTTGAAACTAAACTGTGTATGCGGCCCTTTAGGAACTGAGTTTGACACCCCTGCTTACCATGAATAAATTGACAGACAACCAACGAAATAAAAATAATCATACAAATATGACTGTATATATATATACAGTGCCTACAGCCTAGCATAAATTGATACTTTCTATAGGATGTTATACAATAAGATGTTTGTTTATGGGCGTCATGGTGGCACAGTGGGTAGCACGATTGCCTCACAGCAAGAAGGTCGCTGGTTTCAGCCTCGGCTGGGTCAGTTGCCATTTGTGTGTGGAGTTTGCATGTTTTCCCTGTGTTCGCGTGGGTTTCCTTCGGGTGCTCCGGTTTCCCCCACAAGTCCAAATACATGCACTATAGGTGAATTGGTTGAGCTAAATTGTCCACAGTGTGTGTGTGTGAGAGAGAGAGAGAGAGAGCGAGAGAGAGAGAGAGAGAGAGAGAGAGAGAGAGAGAGAATGAGAGTGTATGGGTGTTTACCAGTGATGGGTTGCAGCTGGAAGGACATCCGCTGCGTAAAACATATGCTGGATAAGTTGGCGGTTCATTCTGCTGTGGCGACCCCTGATGAATAAAGGGACTAAGCCAAAAAGAAAATGAATGAATGAATAGCCTACTTTGTACCTAAATGTCTGATCCACACACTGCTGCTAGATGGCACCACCAACTTAGTTCTCTCGTGTCCACAGAACATCATTTTTCCTGTAATTTAGACTCTTTTTTTTCTCCACGTGATAAATAAACTACTAGTCAGTCATTAATTTATCTTGTTTAAGCCATTAAATCATTTAAAGGCCTGAAAATATTAAGCCCAACTGAATGGAGTAGCCTAATAAACTTTAACATTACACCTTTGAAAAACAGATATCATACATTCCTAAAGAGAGTTTCACTTTCACTTTCCTTCAGCTTAGTCCTTGCTTTTTAAGTTAACTAACTATAAAATACATATTTTGATATCATCTAAACTTACGAAACATTCAGGTATTACATGTCAGGTGCTAGACTGTAGCACTGAATAAATGAAGACATAAGGACAGATGACTCGCAGAGGATAATAACAAATGTGCACCCTGGCTTTATTTATAATGTACATAGAGCGCACGTGGTCGTGATGTGCAAATGTGAGAGAGGGAAAAGTGCACAGTCCGGCACGCATTCAAATCGAGTTCATAATATTGCATATTGACAGCGGCTTCCTCATACGTGCACATTATAGGATTACAGAATATCATTATATTATACACACAGCAGCCTAGGTAGGTCTACAATTATATCCCTGAATGATGTCCAGAATTAAGCTGTGACTGCTCCAAACCAAACAACCGAAACCCCACCTGCTTTCATTTGATTAGACAATGAAAAAAAGACACGACTTATGTAGTGTTTTTTCCGCTCGGTGTTGATTTTATTTTAACTGCAGGCGCACAGAGCGCAACTGCAAAAAAAAAAAGGGCAGGTGAGCAGGATGCACCCAAAATCACTTGTGGCCATTAGAAAATGTGAAAAAGGTGCCTCTCATCTAAAAAAAAGTATTGTTCGGTGTGATCAAGGTCTTAAGAGTTTCGCTTTGAACTTCTTAAAAAAAAAATAACTACATTTTATTGTAATTCAGATTTTGAAAGGACAAAAGAGGATTTATTCGACATGAAATAATTACGACGACTCCCTTAATACCGGAATAAACTATCATACTTGAAAATAAAACACGAAACAAGACCCTGAAATCATTTTAGGATCGCAGTTACAATTCAGTCAGTTTTCCGATATGGTTTTTTAAAACAGATGAAAACTTCGGTTAGGGTGAAGATTTTCCAAAACTCTGGGTACAGTGTGGTCATGTGGACAAACAACCACCTCATGATAACAGTGTTCGGGCTGTTTTCTCCTTTCTGATTGGCCAACAAGGCTGAGTTCACACTAAATGTGGAAGATGAAGCAAAATTCCACACATTTAAGGCAAGCATTGCATATTTCATGTAGTTCGCCTGTGGGACGGCCACCCTTCTCTGTCCTCAAGTTTCCATCGATTTGTATGCAATTTACTCGAGCAAACACTTAATTCCCCATTCAATATGAACCCGGCATAACAGTGTCATTAATTACCATCATCTGTTGCCCTTAACACACATCACAGCGCATTAATCGAAATCGATTTGCAAATTGAAATGTTGCGATTAGCTAATAGCAAGAGGCTGCGATATGAAATATATAAATTAAATGTATTATTTTATTTTATTTCCCCCACCCAGAGCAAATGCGCGACTGCCATCTGTGTGTGATCGTCTCACTAGCCAATTGAGTGAGCACACTTTCGTTCTGCCCAATCAGAATTGCGCAACCGAACTATGCGGAACGCCCACAATAAAAAAGCAATAAAAAAAATAATAATACAAAAGTGTCAGAGTGGGATGATAGTGTTTGGCACTTCAGAAGCATTAACAGACAAATTAATATCAAAGAAATACAAATACATCAGTAATATGGGACTATTTTGGTTTCAAAGTCACAGACACCGAACAAAAAGAGATCATTTGTAAAAACTGATGTAGAGTTGTTGCCACAGCACGAGGAAATACGACAACCAGCACTTAAAAAAGCACCACAGGTGGGCTATAGGAGGAGTGTCTTGCTAAAATGTCAACTAAAAGTATTGCTAGTGACACTCAATCTAGTAGCAAGCAACAGCAAAGTACAAATTCAGATCTGTTTCAGCCATGTTACGTTGCTGAGTGTTCAGTATTTTTATAATTATTATTTTTTGTTTGTATAAGCTACACTATCTCCCTAATTTGAGTTTAACTTGTTTGCAGAAATGTACGGCCATTTTATTCGTGTTTACCGTTTGCTCTAGAGAAAAATTTGTGTTTCATTTCTAAATACTTAAAAATAAAATTGAACAAATGTTTATTAATATCTTTTAAGTTCCTTTAACTAACACTCACTGCATTTTAGCAGTAAGCTACAATACAGATTATTGCGCTGAAGCTTGCCTACAAAACTAAATTGCAAATCAATTCATAAATCGCAATATCTACGATTTATATTTTAGTACATTTTATTTTAAAAGAATAAATAAAATTAAATGTAATTTCCCCAAATCGCACAGCCCTACTGGACAGTAGGGGTGGGCGGTACACCGGTGTCATAGTCATCACCGGTGTGACATTGCGCCACGACATGGATTTTTTAATACCGTCAATACCGTAATAAATCAATTATGCGCCTTGAACGGCTGCATTTACATCAATAATAGCTAATTCTAAATAATAAGGCATTCAATTTTCTTCAAACGTTCAGTTGTGGTCTGAATACATGTCCTTATACTACAGGGCTCGAAATTGCAACCATTTTGGTCGCATGAGCGCCCGAAATGTAATCTATGCGCCCTCATAATATATTTGGGAGCATTTGTGCGACTAAATATAATGGTTGTAGTGCAATCTGATTTGATTTTCTCTAAAAACTTGCTGAATCGCTCTACCCTGCCGCTGTATTGGTTCATATTAGCAGTCAGTCACTCAACGCTTCCCGCTGTCAGATAACAGGGAGCTTTTGTTGTGAAAAGTGAAAAGTGCACAGGTTTGCAAACCTCACCTAAAGTTGTAATAATAATAATAATGGCGCAGATGACAGCGATCATGACATGAGGTAAATGTTGATCCGCCAGCTGAGATCAATCGAGTGTTTTCGGAGAAGGTGCCCGAATCTCGATGCGTTGCATTCACCGCGTGTTCAGCGCAAATGTCCGCTAAATATAAAGTCTAATACTGTACACATCATCGCCAAAGAAACTCGCCTTTACTAAGTTTACACTGAAACTACAGCTTATAACAAAGAGCGTTATTGCGCTGGTGGTCATCGCGAGAATCCTGCTCTGTCTGTTCATAAATTGGTGCAGCTGACTCGCCTGCTTTATTCCACCAACACAGAGAAATGAAGATCAGCTCATAACGAGACTGAGCATTTACAATGACCCAAACCAAAACTTTTAAAGAGTGATAGAAGTGAAACTTTCTTTTGTCTGTTCTTCCTTGAGATGTATATTATTTTGCTATTGAAAGTAATACCATGATATTATACCATCACCGTTCAAAAGATGAAAAATACTGTAATATTAATTTTAGGTCATATCGCCCACCCCTAATGGACAGAATTTTTTATCAATGAAAGCGGGGAAACCCTGTTCATAAAAATACCCATGTATATGTCGACATGGCCAAAATCTGAGGCTGAAATGCTCTCCTAAACTCTATTCTCAGAATCAGCAAAAAAAAAATGGCCTAAATTAAGGAATCCCCTAAATCCATGCACTTGTGAGGTTTTCATTTAGCGTGCTGGTGTTTGTGTGTTCACATACGCCTGTGTGCATGGGGGAAAAGGCAATTAGGCCTGAGTGCAAACAAAATAATGACTGGGGACTCATTAACACAAGCTGCCCACTGTGTGCACAGGAACAATTCATGGAAACGACACAATTAAGCCTCTACAGGGAGGGAACCAGGCAACTGGTGTGCAAACAAGCATCTCCGACCATACCTGAGGCAGAACACACTCACAAACGCTTTCATTTAGACACGCTACCAGCAAACCTCACATCTGAATCATGTAGAAATCACAGCCAGAGAAAAGATAGAAATACTCGACGAAGCTACTGCAAAGGAAGAGAATAAGAAATTTGGCCATTTAGAAAAGTAAAACAAATTAATAGAGGGGTCTAAGATGAACAAAGTGGTTTCAAGCAGCAAAAGGATAATGTTTTTCCCATATATTCGAATGTGCACATTTTTGCTGGAAGAAAAAAAAATGTCTGACTATTATGAATGGTTTATTTAGCAAAAAACCTTATTAGGCATATTTAGAGCCAAAATAATTTGATGAAATATAAAAAAAACAACTAAGAATCAAAGTTGCATGATATTGGAAAAACCGATATTGAAATTTTCAGTGAGTTATATTGCAATTTTCCTCAAGATAATTTAATTAATAATTTTAGATTGACTGGGATGATTTAGTAGAGGAGCGATTAAATAAAATATAATCAACAAATTACAAGCGGAGATAAAGTAGAGTAAATATACAAATGATACAGGAATAAAGTAATCAAATGTACAATAAAGCTGTATATTCTTCATTAAAGGGCACCTATGGTAAAAAAAAAATCTACTTTTCAAGCTGTTTGGACAGACATATGTGCATGTATGGTGTATAGACCGTCATATTGGGGTGATATAAGCACAACCAGTGCTTTTTTTTCAATTTAACAACATAAAAACGGTGGACCAATTGGAGCGGTTTTCAAACCGACGCAACTTTACGTAGGAGAGCAGTCCCCCCGCCCACCAATATTGATTGACAGGCGTGTCATCATATCCTCAGTTTGTTGATTCATGTCCGCCATTTTCAGCGTGAGTCGAAGCGATATCACTAAAGGAACACCCTAGCTCTATTTTTAGATGTAAGGCTCATTGGGCTCACCACAAGAGCTATATTCTCCACATTATCACTCTAATTGGAATTATTGGTTGTATCTTTAGGTAGGTTTGCAGACGTGTACTTCTCATTGAGTCTACCTTATACTTCAGTCGTTTGCATTTCTCGCGATCCCAGAAGCTCCCTGTGATCTTAACTAGCATGCGTTTTAGAATTCTAAACATAGGTTTCTATCAGGGTACACTCAAGTCGACGGCTGGGCGCCGCGGCCCGCTGCAGAAACCTATGTTTAGAATTCAAAAATGCGTGGCGTGACGATTCGGGACACTTCATGTCTCTGGTGCGCCACAGAGAGTGTCTGGTGTGCCGTGTCGCGGCTTCGAGCGGCGCATCCGGTGCCTCAGTCAAAGTTAGTTCAGTGTGTGTGTGGTTATTATTTTCTGTGTACAAGCTCGGCACTTGAAACTAGCACACAACTGGCTGTAAAACTGTACAAAGACACAAATGATTTTGTACTCTCTGCTTGGTCTGTGTCAGAGTCGTACATGTACGACTGATTGCTGATCCTCTCACTCCTGCTTTTTCTACGTCTGCCTGTCAGACTCTGTTGCAAACGCAGAGCGGGTGAGCTCATGGCCCCGCCCCCTTGTTACGTTGGCGGGAAGTCGAAACTAATCTACATGTGAAGCAACACACCCATAAATCAGTGAACTGTGGACACGCCCCCAACATGACACTTTTTAACACATTATAATAAAAAATCTGAATTGTGTTTTAAACTGAACCTAAACTGGCACACTCAGAAGAACCATAATATTAATATTAAATCATAAAAAACAGGTAAACTATGTGCCCTTTAAGTAACTAAATACAAATCATCTTTGTTAAAGCTACAAACGTAATATTCCCTTGTGCTCAAATGCTTTAAACTTGCTTAAAATGTTCACACAGGCCATAAAAACACAAGCAATTAAAAAACTTTCACTTTATCTGGTTAAACTAAGCAGCACAGTGACGCAGTGGGTAGCACGATCACCTCACAGCAAGAAGGTTGCTGGTTCCATCCCTGGCTGGGGCAGTTGCTATTTCTGTGTGGAGTTTGCAAGTTATCCCTGTGTTCGCGTGGGTTCTCGGTTTCCCACACAGTCCAAAAAACGTGGTATAGGTGAATTGTGTAAGCTAAATGTCTGTAGTGTGAATGGGAGTGTATGAATGTTTCCCAGTGATGGGTTGCAGCTGGAAGGGCATCTACTGCATAAAACATGCTGGATAAGTTGGCGGTTCTCAGACATATCAAGGTAAGTGCGCAAAGGTCATGAATTTGCCAATTAAAGAGTTAAAGTCTAGTAATTATTTTAAATATTTAGTAGTTTTGATCAGGACTAAGGTTGATTAACAGATTCATACAAAACAAAAAAAACTAAAATATTTATCTGATAAAATATTTATCTAAACCAAAATGGTAACCGTTGTACCTGGTCAACTATAATCCGGGCTTCACATTACACGTCCAGTGATGTGACTATTGCGGATTCACACATTGCGATATCGATGCTAAAACAATATATTGTGCAGCCCTAGATCAAAGCGCAGCCCCAAAACATTAATGATCACTTTAATCACACACCCATTTTACAGCATTACATTTTCTAATAACTTAAGTATTCATTTAAAATATAATTCAAATGTTTATCTTCAATTAAAGCTAAAAAAAGGTCAACAATACACTTATTGCACATAAACCACCTAGATGTGTGCATATATTGTTTTGTTATCTTTATTGTTTACTTTGTTTTCCACTTTTAAATGTCCTACTCTCTTCTTGTGTTGATATGCATGTATGAATGTATCCTGAGCTCCTAAAAAAAACATGCACACTTGGTGAATAAAGCTCATTCTGATTCTTAAGGATTTAATTTTTTCATATATCGGTTATTCTGAATGATCCATATTTTGACATTTTATTTCCACCTTTTTTTTTTTTTTACATTAGTAAACATTTTAAAATCGCATCTTTAAGATGCTTTCTATTTAATTGATACCAAAATGGGTTGTCTTGACCCAATCTTGACCCATAGATACAATCAAAACAGTGTCTTTGAGGTGAACATTGGTGCAATTCTTGGGAAGATTGTCGTATAGATTATCCCTCGTGCACTGTTCAAATTTACTAGCCTTTTGTTATGTTCGGGGATAAAAAACATCCACTGAATTAAACTGCCGTAAAAATACATCAGATAAATATATTTTTTTGTTTTGTTTTGTATGAATCTGTTAATCAACCTTAGTCCTGATCAAAACTACTAAATATTTAAAATAATTACTAGACTTTAACTCTTTAATTGGCAAATTCATGACCTTTGTGCACTTACCTTGATATGTCTGAGAAAATCTAAATATGCATCTCAGCTCTCAGAACTACATGGAGTAAACAAAAACAAAGACGGGGTATTTATGCATCATCAAATGTGGTTATAATGGAAGTCAATGGAGAAAAAACAGCCACCAACAGTAAATTAGAGAGAAAAAAAAAATGAAAATCTAACAATGCATCAAAGCCATTGTTGTTACTAATCGTTCACATGTACAAGAGTGTGATAAAAGGTAAAACAAATCCAGTCCACAATTACTTGAAAATACGTCATTTTTAGTGCGTTTTTTCACCAAATCAGTGACATCATTTATAAATTTGCCAATTAAAGAGTTAAAATCCTGTAATATTCTAAACAATTTAGTAGTTTTGATCAGGACTGTGGTTGATCAACAGATTCATGCAAAAAAAACGAAAAAAAAAAACAAAATTAATCTGATGCATTTTCAGTTTAATTTAGTGGATGTTTTCATCCCGAACATAACAAAAGGGTAGTAAAGTTGAGTGTATTGCTGAGTTCTTTAAAAATTTCAAAGCATTTTCCCAAAATATGTGTCAAAATCATCAAAAATCATTCCATTTGCTGAAACACAGAGGAAGTTATGACCAAATTAAGACACAAAATCCCCCCCAGAGTGGATCCCCGACAGCACATAAACGTTAATACATTACAAACATTAATCAATGTTTTCTAAGACTCATTTTGACAATAATGTATGTCTGTGAATGAGTGTGTATGAGTGTTTCCCAGTAATGGGTTGCAGCTGGAAGGGCATCCGCTGTGTAAAACATATACTGGATAAGTTGGCGGTTCACTCCACTGTGGCGACCCCAGATTAATCAAGGGACTAAGCCGAAAAGAAAAAGAATGAATGACTTTTGACAATAATCACAAAACAGCCTATGACATGCCTCTCAATAGCAAGATCCATACACTTACACCAAAACAAATGGATCTGCATTTCTAATAAATATGGAGTGATTGAACCGAATATAAACCACATTACTAATATTAACTGGTAAATAGATGATATTATCTGAATGACTTGTATAACAAAATCTCAAGATGTCCCATTGCAAACATACATACACCACAACAAAAGGCATTATGAGGCCTTAGAGTATAAAATACTCTGTTACTGATCAAAAATCAATAATACAAACAGGATATCGCCAATGCACGTGTTAAAAACATGGTATTGCCTTTGTGCATGTTCAAAACAAAAGAAAAAACATGAATTATAATATTGCAAGTGAATAAATTGCTATAATCGAATATCTACACGCATAAAATTGAACAACTACAGTGCTTTGCTGTAAATAAATACATTAATATGCAAGTAACACAATGTCCACAACACCTGCCGTGTGACAATCAGCCTGATAGAGGGGAAAAACAGAGACTTACCGAGTGCCTGGCTTGTGGAAACATCATATCAGCCTGTGTTTGTGCTTTATTCTCTCTCCGCAGATGAAGTAAACGGGATTTGTGTGGATGTCCTCTTTGTTCGGGCTAAACTTGATCAGTTTGAAGGCAGAAAGGCTTTAGTCTGTTCTCCCTGGGCTGATCTTCAGGCTATGGTCTATGGATTTTCTACCTCAAATCCTACGTCAACTTCAGACAGTTCTGCTTTCGGAAATACAAAAACAACAGGCTATCTTTACAACAACATGTGACATTGCGGTTTCCACACACGAGAAATGAATCTTCTGTCGAAATAGGCCAGTTTCAGCGACTAATCCACCGCCAGGCTGATCATACTTGCAGAATCTCTCAGACAAGCTAGCAGGCTAAAGCTAACAGATAAGTTTACGTCGCGGAAAGCGAGCGCAGCGCGTTTGGAAATGATGAAAAACGGCTATATTTGGTCGTACATTCGCTAGTTCTGTGTACGTCTGGATATAGGCGGTGAAAGAGCAGGCTGTGCTTGGAAAATCATGCCTCTTCCGCCGCTTCAGGACTCGTATGGACGGACTCATGTGACGCTAGACGCCGATTTACAGATTCTACTACGGAGAAGGCGTTGCTCATGAATATTCATCGCGCCGTGTTCATGTTGCCTAGTAACCTTCCGGTTGCGTATATTTACATTGCCTAATTAATATTCAGTGAGCGGTCTGGTTTGTCCGATATTAAATATTAAAATTAGCTATTATTTACACTTCTTATAGCAAAAACGTTATTTTGTTTACTCTGTAAACACTCATTTTTACCTAATAGAGGTCAGTACACTATGAATTAGAGCTGCAGAGTTATTATTATTAGCATTCTCATTAAATTAAATGTGTTTTAGTTTGTTTTTAATTGAACTTTGAGTCTGTAATAACGTTTAAATTAATAACTGAATGACATTGTGACAATAACAAGATTACCTGTTAAAGTGAATACAGTAATACAATTTTTAATATTAACCTCATGAATTAGCTGTGTATTCATAAACAAATGTATTACTATTTATTACTCGCGTATATTTTATATATCTATACCATATTTTATAGTAAAATCTCTTTAAAATGTGCAAAGCAGCTAACGCGACACGCCTACCGCTCGAACACCACGTTGCGTCATTAATATTCATAAGACAAGCCGTCATCGTAGTAGGATTCGTAGCTTGGCATGTTCGCACGCAGGATTAAGGTGGCGCTCAGGAGGCCCATTTTAAGATGTCAAATGGATGAAAATGACAGTGGCCGGAAGTGTTTGTCGGTGGAAGGTGTTGGAATTGCACTGCTTTTGTTCCCGGTCAGCGCACAGCGACTCCAACCAGCAATACTGGTAACTGCACCCATGGGGCTATTTGCTCTGTAGTGAACATATTATTTATTATTAATATCTCTTAAACAGGAAACAGTCCTGGAGTATTAAAAACGATTTGTTTTTGCAAAGATAATGATGATGAAACATGTGAAACCACATATAATAAATATAATCACATACTTTTTGTTCTGCAATTCAATTCATCTTTATTTCTATAGCGCTTTTACACTGTAGATTGTGTCAAAGCAGCTTCACATAGAATATTATAGTGAATTGAAACGGTGTCAGTTTAGTTTTTAGAGTTGAAGTTCAGTGTGGTCATCCCCTCACCACAGGCTTCCCAAAACTGGACATTAAAAGATTGGAAAAACGTTGCCTGGTCTGAAGAGTCTCGATTTTTGCTGCAACATTCGCATGGTCGGGTCAGAATTTGACGTCAACAACATGAAAGCATGTATCCATCCTGCCTTGTATCGATGGTTCAGGCTGGTAGTGGTGTAATGGTGTGGGGGATATTTTCTTGGCACTTTTTGGGCCCATTCAGGGGTGCAGCGGACATTTTAAAAGTGGCGGGATGGCTGTATGAGATCGTACGTTCATATAAATATTAATCACCTGTTTTTTAAATGGTCTGTCTCTAAAAGTGAGGGGGACGAATCCCCCCTCCCCCGGTTACTATGCCCCTGGGCCCATTAGTTCCAATTGAGCATTGTGTCAACGCCACAGTATTGTTGCTGACCATGTCCATCCCTATATGACCACAGTGTACCCATTTTCTGATGGCTACTTCCAGCAGGATAACGCACCATGTTATAAAGCTTAAATCATCTCAGACTGGTTTCTTGAACATGACAATGAGTTCACTGTACTCAAATGGCCTCCACAGTCACCAGAACTCAATCCAATTGAGCACCTTTGGGATGTGGTGGAACGGGAGATTCACATCAGGGATGTGCAGCCGACCAATCTGCAGCAACTGCGTAATGCTATCATGTCAACATGGAGCAAAATCTCTGAGGAATGTTTCCAGTATCCTGTTGAATCTACGCCACCAAGGATTAAGGGAGTTCTGAAGGCAAAAGGGGGTCCAACCTGGTTCTAGTAAGGTGTACCTAATAAAGTGGCCGGTGAATATGGTAAGCAGCTTTGACACAATCTACATCGTAAAAGCACTATAGAAATACTGATGAAGTCGGCGCCAGTGGTGTAGTGGTTAGTGCGTCGACACATGCTCTTCGGTGCTCACGGCGACCCGAGTTCGATTCCGCCTCGCGGTCCTTAGCCGATCCTTCACCTCTCTCTGCTCCCCATGCTTTCCTGTCAATTCTCTCTACTTTCCTTTCCAATAAGGGTGAAAACCCTAAAAAAATTATATATATATATATATATATATATATATATATATATATAAAAAGAAATACAGATGAAGTGAACTGAAAATAATTTTATTTTGATAAAAATCTTCCCCATTATTGGGCTAATTTAGTATTTCTACTAAAAATAAATAATGCACCCTAAAAAACTGATCACTGATCAACATGAAATTCATTACCCCATGTAATTCCTGTGTGAAGCTGTTCAGCTGGTAAAGATGCCCTTTTCCTCTCTGCGATTTCTGTGCGCCCCCTTCTGGACAAACACCGCAAATGATTTCAAATAAAGCACATAGGTCCTAAACTCAGCTCCTGGAGGGCCGCAACTCTGCACGGTTTTGCTCCAACTCCTATTCAAACACAGCTAATGCAACTAATCAAGGTGTTCGAGACTCTTCTCAACACCTTGATTAGTCTGATCAGCTGTGTTTGATAAGGGTTGGAGCAAAACTGTACAGAGCTGCGGCCCTTCAGGAATCGAGTTTGAGACCCATAGAAAGACATTTTATGCACTGCAAAGAACACAAGAAACTACAAGACCATCAGCAAGTATAGGAACAAATTTATTTAAATTTAAAACAGATACTTTATAATTTTTATTTTTGTTTTCCTTTTTTTTTTTTAGAAGGCGGTTATGAAAATCATTTCCATGTTTGAATGAGGTTCAGGCAACAGTGGTTGAAATGAAACAAATAAAAACAACAACAACAAACAAACAAAAAAAAAATATGGCGAGAATGTTGTAAAATAAATTTCCACTACGTTTCTCCTCACGTCGAGGATTTTGATGTTTGTCTGAGCCCAAAACTCCCACCTGGACAAAGAGCACATGCTTTAATAATTACAATTCCTCTAAAAAAATAAGAAGAGAGAAGAGAAAACAGCAGTTTATCCTCAAACTTAAATACAAAGTAAATCCGTTTACTTTCACTTAGTGTTTTACTTGTTTTTCAAAGCGGGCCGTGTCTAATTTCACGGTCCGCATGTGATTTGGACAACAATTGGCACTTGTTATGAGTCAGTCTCAGAGAAGGGGATTGGCACGCACGATATTATACAACATTTACATTTGGTGTAATTACAAAAAAGAAAAGAGTGAAAGAAGCCAAGAGAGAAATCCCAAAATCAAAACGCACATGGTCCTGGACTCAGCGTCTGACGGTAAATGGATAACAATTAAAGAACGGGATGAAAAGCTGAAATTTTAATCACTCTTTCAGAGGGTCAGAACTTTAGCCATTCGACCGTCCACCAAACAGATGCATCTAACCGTACCAGTAAACAAGCCTGCATGAAAATCTCGCTGTCAGCTGCAAATTTGCTTTAATCAAGCTTCATGTGTTCATCCTACCCAATGGATTCATCCCAACGAGAAAGCTCTGAAAGCAGGGTTCATTTTAAGGGTGCATTTACACTACAACAGTGTACTGTAATCTGATGTGTTCAAGATGTTAAAGAAATAGTTCACCTAAAAAATGAAAAGCCATCAACTATTCACCTTTTACATGTCGCAGACCTTTAGGAGTTCTCAACTTCTGTGGAACACAAAAGAAGATATTTAGAAAAATGCTGGAAACTGGTAGCCATTGATTTTCTTAGCACACTGTAAGGAAATGCTGGGTTCCATACAATTGGTTTGCACTGGGACAGCATGGAGGAAGTGAACTTATTAGCTTTTACAAATTTAAGTAGATTAAACTTAAAACATTTAAGTTGTCTCGAAAAACCCTCAAGAATTGAGGGTCGTTTCAGCTTATTTTATATAAGCAGTTTGAGCAAACAGCAAAAGTCATTTTTTAGTGTATTTGGTTTGGTTTTAATGGTTACCAGGTTCCAACATTCTTCAAAATATCTTCTGTATTCAACAGAAAAAAAGACTCAAAGAAACACTTGAAGGTGATTTTTTAAGGGTGACCTATCCCTTTAAATGTTAGCAAAACAGTCCTTGTTCACAGATTCACAAAAATTACTCTACATGCCACATTCTGCATGCCAGGCCAATAGATGGCGCCATTATTAAGAAACACATTTGCAAAGCGTTCCATTTGAAAAATTTCATCCCTATGTGCCCTAATATCTTTGAAGGGAGCGACCCATTCAAAGGGATTATGGCATAGAGAGGAACTATTCTAAATGAAGCATGCTGTTTGACACCAAACAACTTCCTTGCGCAAAGGATTATGGGAGCCCAAAGTGTTAACCAGTTACACCCTTCAACATCATTCAGAAGAGCCATTCAAAGTGGCTAATTTTGTGCACTTCGGTTTGGATCATACCTAAAAACACTCCCGGTTTTTCCCAGGAGTCTCCCGTATTTCAGACCCATCTCCCGTATTGTTCTGTCTCCCGGAAAACCTCCCCTGCTCCTAAGCTTTTTGGTACAGTCCGGCCTGAAACCTAGTGCATGTTCATGCACCAAACCCAACGCGCACCAACGCGTCTCCCTAATTTTCTGAACTAAATGTTGACAGGTATGGTTTGGATCGACACTTCAATATGGCGGCCATGATCGTTTTTACTCTAAAGCAGGGGTGTCCAAACTCCAACCTGGAGGGCCGGTGTCCTGCACAATTTAGTTCCAACCCCAGTTAGACACAACTGAACCATCTAATCAAGCTCCTTCTAGGCATACTAGAAACTTCAAGCAGGTGTGTCAAAGGAAGTGTTAACTAAACTATGCAGGACACCGGCCCTCCAGGACTGAGTTTGGGCAGCCCTGCTGTAAAGTATAGGTCTCAAACTCAGTTCCTGGAGGGCTGCAGCTCTGCAGTTTTGCTCCAACCCTAATCAAACACAGCTGATGCAACTAATCAAGGTGTTCGAGACTCTTGAGCACTCGATTATTTGGATCAGCTGTGTTTGATTAGGGTTGGAGCAAAACTGCAGAGCTGCAGTTTGAGGCCTATGCTCTAAAGCAGGGGTGTCAGAGTCAATTCCTGGAGGGCCGGAGCCCTGCCGAGTTTAGTTCCAGCCCTGCTTCAACACACCAATCTGTAGGTATCAAAGAAGCCTGAAGCACTCAGTTAGAGCAGGTGTGTTTAATTAGGTTTGGAACTAAACTGTGCAGAGCTGCGGACCTCCAGGAACTGGCTTTGACACCTGTGCTCTAAAGTGTCCTTCAGAGGGTGATATATCCCATTTGAAACAACCAGCGGTTCTCAATCCTGGTCCTTGCGTTGCTTATTTTGCATGTCTCTTTTATCTAACACAGCTGATTTAGATAAGTAGAGAGCTCCAAGAAAGATCTGTGTTGAGATCGACATGTTGCCTATATAGCGTTCACTGCTTTCTATGCACATGGGAAATAGGCTGAAATTGAAATGTGCTTAATTTAAAACAAAACCAAAAAGAGAGATTAGCGGCAAAATTTTCAACTACTACAGAAGCTCCATTTGGAAGATTTCATCCCTATGCCCTAATATTTTTGAAGGGAGCGACCGCTTTAAAGGGATTATGGCATAGGGAGGAACCATTCTGAATGAAGCTCGCTGCTTGACACCAAACAACTTTCCTATGCAAAGGATCATAGGGGACCGAAGTGTCCACCAGTTGTACCCTTCATTCAGAAGACCTATTCGAAGTGGCTAATTTGAGCACTTTGGTCTGGAGCGACACTTCAATATGGCAGCCATGATTGTTTTTACTCTAAAGCATAGGTCTCAATCTTTATTCCGGGAGAGTCGCAGCTCTGCAGTTTTGCTCCCACCTTAATCAAACAAAGCTGATGCAACTAATCAAGGTGATCGAGACTCTTGAACACTCAATTATTTGGATCAGCCGTGTTTGATTAAGGTTGGAGCAAAACTGTGCAGAGCTGCGGCCTAGAACTCCACTTTAAGACCTATGCTCTGAAAAGTCCTTCAGAGGGCGATATGTCCCATTTGAAAAAAACAGCGGTTCTTAATCCTGGTCCTCACGCTGCTTATTTTGCATGTCTCTTTTGTCTAACACAGCTGATTTAGACAAGTAAAGAGATCCAAGAAGGATCTGTGTTGAGCTCCACATGTTCCCTACATAGTGTTCACTGCTTTCTATGCCTTCCCATGCACATGGGAAATAGGCTGAACTTGAAATGTGCATAATTTAAAACAAAACCAAAGAAAAGAGATTAGTCAATTACTACAGAAGTTCCATTTGGAAGACTTCATCCCTATGCCCTAAAATCTTTGAAGGGAACGACCGCTTCAATGGGATTATGGCATAGGGAGGAACCATTCTGAATGAAGTATGCTGTTTGACACCAAACAACTTCCCTGCGCAAAGGATCATAGGGGACCGAAGTGTCCACCAATTGTACCCTTCATTCAGAAGACCCCTTCGAAGTGGCTAATTCTGAGCACTTCGCTTTGGAAGGACACTTCAATATGGCAGCCATGATTGCTTTTACTCTAAAGTGTCCTTCAGAGGGCAACATATCCAGTTTGGAACAACCAGCGGTTCTCAATCCTGGTCCTTGCGCTGCTTATTTTGCATGTCTCATTTGTTTTAACACGGCTGATTTAGATAAGTAGAGAGCTCTAAGAAGGATCTGTGTTGAGATCAACATGTTCCCTATATAGTGTTCAACTTGAAATGTACTTAATCCAAAACAAACCCCCCCCCAAAAAAAAGGATTTGCGCCAGAATTTTCAATTATTACAGAAGTGTGAAAGGCTATTTAACTGTAATCATGTGATTAGCGTAGAAGTCACATCTTGCGCATGTTACCCTTTGAATTGAACATGATTTCAAACTGGAATCATTCATATTTCACAGGGAACATGCAGTCTAATGGAACAAACCTTTAAAGCGGTAAGAGAAACATACAAAATATGAGCATGAACAAGGATCGAGAACCACTGAATGCTCATTACTACATATCAAACATATCGGCGTGCTTCTAAAAGTCGCAGATTGGTCTGAAATCAGTTCAATCAATGGCCAAATGATAGTTTTGGTTGATACAGTCTAGTGTAAATGCCCCCTGAAATGAAGCCATTTTGGTTGCAACAAAAGCCACATTTCCTAAAGTAATAATATCCATTTGTATAGAGCGTTTAGAGTAAGCTTTAGCACTCATTTGACTACTGCAGTGTTTCTCAACCACGTTCTTGGAGGACCACCAACACTGCATGTTTTGGATGTCTCCTATGTCCGTCACACCCATTTCAGGTCTTTCAGTCTCTGCTAATGAGCTGATCATCTGAATCTGGTGTGTTTGGTTAAGGAGACATGGAAAATGTGCAGAGCTAGAACGTGGATGAGAAACACTGCACTGCTGAATGTTGATTCCTGCATCAACAATATATTACTAGCCTAACTTCTGTATCTAAACCGCCTTTGAGAATGGCCATCACTACCGATATGTCTATTCATCTGTCCATTGATAGTTTACATTCACGTGACCTGCGCAGAGACCTAGCGGGCAAAAAAAACAACAATGAGCGGTAATGGCAGCTACAATGGGATCTCCTTAAAATCATAACACAATCTGCTCAGATTTCCATCCATTTCAAGTTACGAATATTTAGATCACACATAAACTGATCATCACAAATTGTAAACTGGAGCACTTGTGATCCATATTCTGCACCCGCAGCCGCTTTTCAGTCATTTAAAACTGTCATCTCTCTGTTACAGCTCCAGTTTGTCAATGTTTACCTTTATCTTGTGGGTATTCCTCAGAGATTTAGTGTTTAGCTTTTGTGTTTGATGTCAGTTTCTTTAGCTTGGATTAATCCTATTCATTCACTTCTGCTATTTATACTTTGACTTCGCATTTCACTTTATACTTTAATGGCACTTAACCTGCGAATTAGGTTAGAGACGACATAAAAAGCACGCTCAAGTGTCTGCTTTTGTGTTTGGTGTCGGTTTCTTTTGCTTGGATGAATATTTACTGGTAGTGAACGAAAACTATTTGTTTACTTCTGCCATTCATACTTTGACTTTGCACTTCAATGTATACTTTAATTGCACTTAGCCTGCAAATTAGATTAGAAACTGTATAAAAAGGGCACTCAAGTCCTTATGTCCTAATATCTTTGAAGGGAGCAACCGCTTCATAGGGATTATGGCATAGTAAAGAACCATTCTGAATGAAACCGAAGTGTCCACCAACAAAATCCTTCATTCAGAAGGCTAATTTTGAGCACTTTGGTTTGGAGGGACACTTCAATATGTTGGCCATGATTGTTTTTACTCTAAAGTGTCCTTCAGAGGGCGATATATCCAGTTTGGAACGACCAGTGGTTCTTAATCCTGGTCCTTGCGCTGCTTATTTTGCATGTCTCATTTGTTTAACACACCTGATTTAGATAAGTAAAGAGCTTCAAGAAGGATCTGTGTTGAACTCAAGTGCCTGCTTTTATGTCTGGCGTCGGTTTCTTTTGCTTGGATTAGTGGATGTAATCTATTTGTTCACCTAAGCTATTCATAGTTTGACTTTGCATTGGAGTTTATACTTTAATTGCACTTAGTCTGCAAATTACAACAGAAACTGTATAGAATAGAGACAGTTAAAGGATTGTTATGGGTCAACGATGCTACCATTAAACACAAACCCTTACATTTCTCCTTTCTGGCTGATCTTTCCATGAAGGAATTGTGTAGAAGCACAGCCTAGATGTGTCTCCTCATTGGTTAGTAACGCTATATCTTATTGCATAACAATTATCTTGCTTTTTGCCTAAAATACTTGTCGGTCAGCAGGAGATAGTAAAGTTTTGCCCGCCAGGGTGGCGTTCCCCTAATGGTGTGACGTCACGTGAAAACTATCAACTGCAGAACCAAAGCATAAAGCTCCAGGCAAACAACTCATAATCCCAAACTGGTACTATTTTTTCCACTCAGAAGTCGCCCAACAATCTGACCTGAGGAAAGTGCTGTTTGCCATGTTCAGTGTTTGAAGCGCTTACAATAAATGCAGGTCATTGGCAAGATACAACAAACAAATAAAGTTTGGCCTCCAAACCTCATCAACTGTGCCCTGTGGACTAAAGAAGTGTGCTTGTCACGTCTACCAATCCTAAAATGCCCCAAAAAACATCAGACGGTTCACAGAGGTAGAGGTTCTTGAGGGAACGTCCAATACGAGACTTCTGGAACTGGCACATTAATGGATATGTGTTGATCAAACGGTCCAAGCATTCAAGGCATTCGCCTTCTGGCACGAAAAACCAAAAAGTGCATTAAGAATGATCAAGCTGAAGCAAATAAATGTCCCCTTCCAGGAGCAATGCATCTTACACGCTGTTATTATAGTGGCCAGAGCCTTAAACTCCATGTCAAAGATCCATTCGAAGAATGAAATGCATCAATACTATGGTATTTTGGATGATTTAGTGCTTCATGGTTTGCTTGGTATCATCGGTTTCTTCAAATCTAACTCACTACAGATATCTAAGAAAACACTGGAGTTACAAAATGGTGAGATTTCCAAACCCCACTAAAACACTGAGTTCACACAGGTTTCGTTTTACAAAGAACACGTCAGGTTTTATATCCATCAAGAAAGAGTCTGATGACCGTGGCAAGTGATGAACTTCGATGCATGGTAGCAAAAGTGATCAAATAAGAAGTAACACATGGTGGAAATGGGTGCATTTCTGAATCTGCTCAAACCGATCACGAAAGTGAAGTTTCTCCTCGCACGTCCAACAGTGACCAATCGTTTCTGGATTTCGCACGGCACATTTTTTTTCGTAGCCCTTGATGAAAATGAATGAAACATCACCTGTATAAAATATCGACTGTAAAAGAACCGTAGAATACTTGTTTTTTTTCTTCAATCTTTGCATCACGTACACAATGAAGGAAACAAGCGGTGAATTTAGAAAGAAATTGAAACGAAATCGGAATCGAAAGAAAGAAAGAAAAAAAAGTCACTGCTTGGAAAGCGTCGACCAAACAGATCTTCAATCACAGATAAAAAGCTGTCTATTTTCATATGGTACATTTCCTATGTTTGCTGTTAAGCACTTCACCTAAACATCATCTGGAAATTTAACAATAAAATAAAAGAAAAAGTGAAAAGTGTAGCCAGGGAAATATTGTACAATATACTGTGTTTTGAGAAAAAAAAGAGCTGATAATTGTATCCATAATGGAGGTTTTATACAGCAGTACAGACACTAGTCTCCTATTTCTGTCTCATAACATGGGAGTGCTTCATATAGCAAAAGAGGAAACAATAGCATTCAAATTATCAACAACTTCAGATCTGGTCCATAAATTATATAAATAAAACGTTCTTTATTTAATTACTCTTTTGCTTAAAAATCAGATTTGTTTTATTCTTATCTCATATAACATTCACATCATAGAGGAGGCGCGTTCCTTCTCTGATGCTTTTTTTCCGAAGTCTAGAATCTCTCAGACTATTGCTCATCATAACCGTGTGCATTTCTGATTAAAAATGACGTTCATCCTCCACGCGTACAGCTATGTGTATATCATTTGACGTATTCATAGAGACCAAAAAAGAAAAACCAAAAATTAAAACGAAGAATCACAGTATCAATAATATTGTAATTCATAAGAAAACCAACAGAACCGTACACAATTACGAAAAAGTGATTTTTTCTCTTATTTTTTTTGCCAAAGATAGTGTACCACAGACGTTTTGTACATAAGCAATAATGTGTATACGTATTTACAAATATAAATATACACAATCAATTAACTTCAGCGCATAAATGCATTCCTGTCCCCCCACCCTCGTCCTCCCACGATCCCATCAAAAGTCGTGCGAAAATATTGAAAATTGTTGACCGATAAAGTTACGCCATGACAATAATAATAATAATAATAACCAAAAAAAAAAAACAGCGTAAACAAATAATAGATTGTGTGCAACCGGGCCACTGGATGACGACGATACCCGCGAGTCTACGACCCCGATTCTGAATTGATAAAGTATCTATTTACGGAAAAAAAACGATGTTTTTAGATCGTGAAATTAAAACAAAAACAGGAAGATAAAAGATAACAACCATGGGGGAAGGAAGCAATGCAATCACTTTTAACGTTAAATGTGGAAATCTGCAGAACAATACCTTATCGTATGTGTTTCGCGCACATTTAAAAATCGGCGTCTCTTACCCATCATTAACTCGACTGCTGTTATAATTTACTTTATATTCGGTAGCAGTAGCTATAGTTACTTATCATTAAAAAGTTCTTTTAAAATGATCATCTCAGCAATATACACAGATTTAATTAGTTTCATCTCTCCCTCGCGTGCTTTGTATCGTTTTGCTTATATAGGCATTCTTACACTATTTTCGCTCATTATCATTTTTTTTTGTGTGTTTTCGTTTTTTTTTTGTGACATTTTTTTGTTGGTTTTTTGCATTTGCGATGCTCTCACATGAAGTTTACATTCATCGATGCGAGCTGAAGACTAGCCTCGTCCAGAGAATCATCACATCTCTGCGAGTGAAAGGTTCTCCACACCTTCACTGGAACCTGCTGGATTCTAGAATCCCACGGAATCCTAGAATTCCATTCTCGGAACCTCTGGCACCACAGCACTAGTCCATGTGTCCAAGTATGTAAATATATTGTGGTGATTATTTGATTTGATTTAGTTTTCTCGTCTTTTTGCAGGGCTGTGAAAACCTTTCCATTCATCCAGACAGAATTCCTGAAGAAGAAGAAAAAAACGAGACGCTCACGGAGCAGATGGCGTGATTGAAGAGCAAGCGATAGTACAGGAAGGGGAAGGAACGTCACTTCCAGTTTTTAATCAGGCCAACGAATCACAATTCTCAACGTAGCTCTGCCCATTCAACGTTTTCCTTGAAATACATAAACGTTAGAACGGCGAGTTGGAGTCTAACAGCCTTTGTCAAATCCGACCCCGTTTTTGGGTGTTCAGATTTGATAAAGGAAAGGAGAGGCCTTTGACGAGAGCTGCCGGGGATGAGCGGACAGACTTACAAATAAAAACAAAGCAGGACGTGTCTGTTTCCGATTCCACTGGACAGAAAGAGAAGAACCTTGGAAGCTGGGAAAGAGAAATGAAAAGAGCTGTGTGTTCATGATGCATGTGTGTGTGTGTGTAAGTGTGTGTGCGCACGCTCTGTGGGTGCCTGTTCAATGCTTAATCATGTGATCGGTGTGGGGACTGGTCTCACACCAGGTTGTACTCCTTCAGGTTTAGCTGCAGGATGGTGTCTTTCACCGCTGCGAACACAAAGCGGATGTTCTCTGTGTCGGTGGCGCAGGTGAAATGAGAGTAGATGATCTTGTCGCTGTCAGGGTTCAGATCCACAAACATCTTCAGGATGAACTCACGCGCAGCTTGGGCGTCTCTCTGGGGCCCTGAAAAACAATGATGTGCCCATGGAGTTAAACACTTCAACTACAAACTCACTTCGTGCAATTTATACAGTTGAAAGCAAAATGAATGACATTTTAAATCTTCACAAAAAATGTAAAGATTTTTTTAAAATGCTGTAATATTTTGCAGGATATTAGTATTCAGTTGAACCCTTTCACACATATAGTTGTACATACTCCAGCTGACCCTCCTGCATGAGTTTTTTGTGACCATTACTTAGAATCCATTGCATTCTATATGAAATAAAATCGTTGTCATAAATATTTCGTGCGTAAATAAAATCCACACATCTGGAATTATACAGTTACGCCGGCAGCTAGCGCTCTGCAACTCTCACATGGTTGCCCACTGAAGCTAAGCAGGGTTGCGCCCAGTCGGTACCTGGATGGGAGACCACATGGGAAAGCTAGGTTGCTGCCGGAAGTGATGTTAGTGAGGCCAGCAGGGGGCGCTCATCCTGCGGTCTGTGTGTTCTAATGTCTCAGTGATGGCGACTCTATACTGCTCAGTGAGCGCAGTCTTTCGGATGAGACGTTAAACCAAGATTCTGGCTCTCTGTGGTCGTTAAAAATCCCAGGATGTCCTTCAAAAAAAGAGTAGGGGTTTACCCATGGCATCCTGGCCAAATTTGCCCACTGGCCTCTGTCTATCATGGCCTCCTAACCATCCCCATATCATAATCGGCTCCATAATCTGTCTCCTCTCCACCAATCGGCTGGTGTGTGGTCTGGCGCAATATGGCTGCCGTCGCATCATCCAGGTGGATGCTGTACACTTGTGATGGATGAGGAGATTCCCCCCTATGTGTAAAGCGCTTTGAGTGTCTAGAAAAGTGCTATATAAATGTAAAGAATAATAATAATTATTATTATTATTATAAAAATGTAAAGGAAAACTGAACATATTCATAATTTTACAAGGGTACAATTCCAAAATCTGCGTTCAGCACAGACACAGATACGACATTTTCTTTGTTTGTTTGTATACGACTTACAAAGGTGTACTTTACAAACACAATACATTTTCACCACAGACACGACAACCTAATTATGAGTCTGAATCAAAAAGCGACACTTCACTGTCAAAATGGCATCACCGCTGTCAAAGGTATTAATAAACAAGCGAAAGCTATCGATCACAATGGTGCGCTTGCATGATGACTTCCCAAAATGGCTGGGCACTCGAGCTCCCACACACCGTCTCAGGTAAGATTTTTATTATTCCTTCATTGAGAAATGGTCGTCTTGAGCTGTAATAAAGACTTGATCAGGTCCATTTTCATTCTATTTCTTGGACATTTTACAGAATCAAAATTAAGAACGGGCCGAGGATAGAGTGTTAAGTTAGCATAATATCAATGGCTCTCTCCATCTCTTGTTTATTTATGCTTGTGACAGCCGTGACGTCATTTTGACAGAGGGGTGTCGCTTATTGATTCGTACCTGTAATCAGGTCGTTATGTCCGTGGTGAAACTGTATTTCGTGTTTGTAAAGTACACCCACTGTAAATTTATAAGTCGTGTTCAAACAGAGAAAGAAAATATCGTCTGTGTCTGTTCTAAATCGCAGATTTTATTGCACCCTCGTAAAATTACGAGTGCGTTCCAATTTCGTTTACGTTTTTGTAATTACAGAATTGTATTAACGCTCGAATTATTCATGACAGTAATTTTATTCCATTGTTTTAAAGTTCCCATAGTGACGCATCAAGTTTATTACGTGACCCACCAGCCTCAATGATGTATATATCGTATTATGTTTCTTTTTGCCCTTTCCTATAGATATTGACAAATGTTCTAATTCATTCATTCATTCATTTTCTGCTGCTTTTCCGGAGCAGGGTCGCAGGGGCAGCAGTCTTAGGAGAGAACCCCAGACATCCCTCTCCCCAGACACTTCCTCCAGCTCCTCCGGGGGATCCCAGGCCAGCCGAGAGAAATCGTTCCTTCAGCGTGTCCTGGGTCTTCCCCGAGGCCTCCTTCCGGTGGGACATGCCTGGAACACCTCCCTAGGTAGGCGTCCAGGAGGCATCCGAAACAGATGCCCGAGCCCCCTCAGCTGACTTCTCTCGATGTGGAGGAGCAGCGGCTCTACTCCGAGCTCCTCACCCTATCCATAAGAGTGCGTCCTGCCACTCTTCGAGGGAAACTTATTTCTGTCGCTTGAATCCGAGATCTTGTCCTTTCGGTCATGACCCAAAGCTAATGACCATAGGTGAGAGTAGGAACGTAGATCGACCGGTTAATCGAGAGCTTTGCCTTTCGGCTCAGCTCCTTCTTCACCACAACGGACCGGTACATTGACCGCATTACTGCTGCCGCTGCACCAATCCGCCCGTCAATCTCACACTCCATCCTTCCCTCACTCGTGAACAAAACCCAGAGATACTTAAACTCCTCCACCTGGGGTAAGGACTTTCCTCCAACCTGGAGAAAACCACCTTTTTCCGGTGGAGCACCATGGCCTCAGACTTGGAGGTGCTGAAATTTCCGATACTCCGATTTTCAAATATGTGATAGAACATATATTTTGTCTTTTAAACAGCTTAATGAGGATCATATTTTGTGTTATATGACGGATAATGGGTGCAGCCGATGTTGCTAGGAGGGATACAGCTGTGATCGGAAGTTAACGAGAGGTATTTTTATATTATTTAGTAAATTACACATTAATTTATTAGCATTTACCCCCGACCTCAACCCTAAACCCAATCCTCACGGTAATGTAAAAATATTATTTGTTGTACAGTGTCACAAAAATTATGCTCTTCCGATCGCAGGTGTATCCCTTCTAGCAACAACCGCAGAGAGATCTGAGCTGCTGGATGTACGTCATGTTTATTAATAATTTTCTGCTGAAATACATGAAGGTAAGCAACTGTTTATCTGGAAGAGGAATAGAGAAAATATTCTAGCAACATAAATAGTGTGTATCTTACGTGAACAAAGTATATCGTCCGGTTATATTGAAAAATATTATTATTGCCATCTCCATAGACATCCGCATGTTTTACAAACCTTAAATCGTATGTTTTCCTTGTAGTTATGTGTATTTGAATGTCTGAAACCTAAAATAAATTTTATTTGTTTTAAAGCAAGTAAAAAATTGTGATTAGTGACAAGCGCTGTGCACCTCTTTCTGTGCCCCAATGCGCGCCATCAGATTTTAACTTTAGCAGTTGATGACGTGCAGTCATCATCAACGTTCTAGTCACACCGGTGTGATTGTATGCTTCAGGGACCAGCCAAGGCTAATCACACCGCTATGATCGTACACATGAAAAGGGTTAAATAGGGCTATTTCAAGGCTTAACTAAATTAATTAGGCAAGTCACTGGACAATAGTAGTTTGTTTTTTCCTTATATATTAATATTTATAGTTATATGGTTATTTAATAACTAGAGCAGCTAATTAAACAGGTGTGGCTCCTGTTTGCATTTAAGGACTCTAGTTGAAAGGCACAAGCAGATGTACCGTCAAACTCTGGAAATAGTCCACCAGGTGTGAGTAGGAGATCTTCTCCTCCAGCAGATCTTTCTTGTTGAGGAATAGGATGACCGAGGAGTTCTGGAACCATGGATATGTGATTATCGTCCTGAACAGAGCCTTGCTCTCCTCCATACGATTCTGAACACAGACACAAAGAATACATCAGTAAAAATGATTAGATAAGTGTAGCTTAATGCACAATATTGAATATAAGAGTTTTTAAGGGCACCTATTATGCACAAATCACATCGATAAGGGGTTTAAACACAGTTGTGTGGCTTCTAATGGTAAAAAATTCTTAACTTTATTTTTTCGTAATAACACTTGATAAAAACAAAGAGTCAATATTATTCAGCACGCAGTTATGAATATTTCAGACTCCAGCTCTCCCACCTCGTTGTCTGATTCCACCAGAACCTGATCGTATTCGCTCAGAGCCACCAGAAACATGATGGACGTCACATTCTCAAAACAGTGGATCCACTTCCTGCGCTCTGACCTCTGACCCCCGACATCAACCATCCTGAGTGACACAGAGCAAACGTTTGCATTATTGATTCTTACAGACATTATATCAATTAATAATTCAGCATTTTACTGTGCACAGTATGCAAATGCCTGAAACAAAAAAGAAAAGTTCTAAAACGTGCAGACCACAAAAATCACTGTATGGCAATGCACTTAACATAAGAGAGAGGGAGGACTGAAAGCATTTTACTGACTCCTTGATATACTATTTACAAGACATTTTAAGCAAATTTGGATTAAAATAAAAACAAATCAGTAGAAAAACAACACAACATTTCACAATCCTGGTTATTTATCACTGCATCATTTTCTAGATTTATCAGGGAGCACCTAATAGCAAAGACTATAGAATACACAAGACCTGTCACTGGTATAGATTTGAATAGGGAAAAGTGTAATGATCAATATGGTGAATGAAGCCTCGCCTGCTAGTACAGGAGCCAATCATCGAACACTATAGTCTGACATTTCTCTGGGGAGAAGCTCGGTTGTTGCTAGATTGGATACGTTTGTGGCCGGAAGTTTACGAGAATTATTTATATTATTTATACATTTCCCATTTATTGTATTTCATTAACATCTACCCCTACTCCAACCCTAAACCCAACCGTCACAGTACTGTAACAGTAGTTGTACCGAGTATTATTTATGTTATCTATTAAATTACCCAATAAATTGTATTTTTTAATGCCTATTCTCACCCCAACCCTAAACCCAATCGTCACAGTACTGTAAAAGTACAAATTATTGTTATACAGTGTCATAAAAAAAGCTGCTATAATTGAAGTGCACATTGCATTTCCGGCCGACCGTTTACCAATCTAGACTTTACAAAGAAGCTCGGACCAGACGTGAGCTTTTACGATTCCATACTGGAATCTCAGCGAATACTTGCTTCACAGACATAAGAAATATATCCAGATAAAGCTTGAAATCTCTAAATGAACCAGTTTTTTGGTTTTGTCTGCAAGGGATTAGGGGGCTAATAATTTTGACCTTAAAATGGTTATTAAAAAATTAAAAACTGCTTTTATTCTAGCCAAAATAAAACAAAGACGACTTTCTCCAGAAGAAAAAATATTATAGGAAATACTGTGAAATTTTCCTTGCTCTGTTAAATGTCATTTTGGAAATATTTAAAAAGAAAAAATAAGTATTTATGACTTCAACTGCTGGCTCGATCTTCCAAAGTTTTATAACTATCAGTTGCTCAGGAATATTGGAATAAATATGAAAACATTATACATCTTTATTCAGAAAGGCAATTTAAGTTCTTATTTCTGAAATACTGTTTCACTTTTCTTTCGCTTGTGTTTTAATCCACTTAGTTTGCACAAATGATGCAGATTTTGAACCTGACTTGAGCTGGATTTCTTGATTTCTCTCACTGAACTATATATATATATAAATAACTATAAATAAATGAATAAAAATAAAATTAATAAAAAAGGTGAAAAATCAAACAACCAACCCTGTGGCATTTATCTAGTACTATATATATATATATATATATATATATATATATATATATATATATATATATATATATATATATATATATATATATATATATATATATATATATATACATATATATATATATACATATATATATTATAGTAAAATATTATGTACAGTCATCATGGCAAAGATAAAATAAATCAGTTATTAAAAGGGAGTTATTAAAACTATTATGTTTAGAAATGTGTTGAATAAAAATCTTCCAATTAAACAGAAATTGAGGTAAAAAAAATATATATATATACAGATGGGCTCATAATTCTGACTTTAACTATATATATATATATATATATATATATATATATATATATATATATATATATATATATATATATATATATATATATAAAATCTATCAATCAACTACATGGCCCCTTTAAAAAATGAATGGCGCACCCCTGAAGTAAAGCGTGTTCGGCCAGAGGTGGCGCTGTTCCTCCAGCAGTGATTTGTGCGGATTGACACAGCGCCCCCTGCTGGAGTCAGAACCCCAGTCCTGAGCCAGCAGTTCACAGAGGGGCCTTTGATAAATGAAGCCCTCTAGGATTGGCTGCCCAAAATAAAGCTCCTTCAGATAGAAAGCGTCCTCATTTCCTTCAGCCAGGGGCTCGGTGACCTACTTCCGAACATACACACATACGCTGTTTAATGTAGGACGAGGCTCCACATTCACTCCGCACTTGGCCAACTTTGGGACGTGAAGGGATGGAGAAAAGGCTGCGAGTGAGTGAGCTTGGACATGCGGTGCGTGAGGGTTTAAGGCAGTTTGACGGAGATTAACACAGAGCTGATGGCAATCATTGATGGAGGCAATACGGCAGAAGTAATCTCTCGTGTCCTTTGATGAAATTTCATCTCATCACGCACAGGAATGAACAAAAAAAATATACACTGGGAGCTTCATCTGTGTCTCTTCTCATACATGAAGGTTTACATGATATCAGGAGCTCACAAAATGTTTAAATATACAATACATTACAACACAAAGTTTATATGTATAGCACATTTAGAAAAAAAGCACAGTGCTGCACAGAGTATAAAAAACTAAGACAATCCCTGGCAGGCGCTCTTCAGTTTTTGCTAGCCCAAAACAAATTCAAGTAGCCCAAATAGAAAAGATGCTATTCAGTAAATAAAAAAAGTGAATATATTTAGTAAATAAAAATATTTAGGCATTCATTCAAGCATACAAATATTTTCAAAAATAACCAATTTTGAATTTTATTTGTTTATTTTGTTATTATTTTTCATTTTTTATTTTTATATATTTTATTTAAAGTGTTTCACATTTTAAAAGAACAAACCCCAGATCCCTCCCATGCCAACAAATACTAATAATAAATAAACATGTGTGAAATGTAAATACATTTGCACATGTACATCCACAATCGTACAGATACTTAATCATATTCCTCCATGAGTAATCTACACCTGCACATATCCACAAGTCCAGTCAAACATCTGCATATGTACATTACATTTTAAGCATATACATATGGGCATATATACATCATTAATACAAATGACGAGAGAAGAAAAAAAAAAGGAAAGGAGATTAAAAAAAATGAATAAAAAATAAAATAATAATTTTTAAAAAGTAATACAAAATTAATAATAATAATTAATAATAATAATTGTTTTTAGATATATGAATATCTATACATACCCACTTATTTTAAAATTATTATTTTTTATTTTGTATTTATTTATTTTATTATAAAATATTGTACTTTTATTTATTTTATTATTTAAAAATGTATATAATTATTTTATTACTTTTATTGAATTTTATTTATTATTATGTTAAAACTTTATTTATTTTACTCATCATTGTATTTTTATTTATTTTTATTTATTGTATTTTATTTTTGTATTTTTATTTATTTTATTAAAAAATATATTTATTTATTTATTTGATTTATTATTGTAATTTTATTTATTTATTTTATTATTTAAAATATATTCATTTATTTGATTATTTATTATAGTATTTTTATTTATTTATTTTATTATTTAACATTTATTTATTTTATTACTTAATATTGTATTTTATTTGTTATTGTATTTTTATTTATGTTATTATTGCATTTTATTTATTTATTTTACTATTTAATTTTTTTAAATTTATTATTGTATTTTTATTTAGAGTTATTTTATCATTAAAATGCATTTTATTACTTATTATTATAATTTTCTTTATTTATTCATTTATTTTATTTTTTTATTGTCCTTGGAAAAAAAAGGGGGTCCGTTCTTCATACCTCGCTTAAATGATTTAAGATGATTTGACAGATCCTGGATCTTTTAATCTTGATAACTGATCTCAGGCTAATTTGGTTCTTCAAACAAGTTCGCGAATCAGATTAAAATGTCTGAATGAACTGATCTGAGATCGCTGCATGTGCTGTGAAGGACAGATCTATCGATCCTCGAAATCATGATCACCAATGTAACAAATTGGCTGACGGCACAGCAGCGTAATGACATCATCTGATTAACATTCAATTATTCATGTGAGCAAAATTACATCAAATCAGTAGTAAACTGTTTGTTAAAAATGATACGCAATAACTTTACACATTTGTTGTGGGTTGCAAGCTGCAGACTTTCAAGAGTATTTAGCAATTTATTTAGTTTTACATTTAGAGTGGATCTTTATTATAGTAGCCTATAGGCCTATTCAAGTTTCTTAATAAATGGCTGCTTAAATTAATTTTGCATCAAAAAATTTTGCATTTTGATACCGGTAAAGGTGTCAGCATCAAATCAAAACACTGTCATATTAGCTCTTAAAACGTGCATGACTGCAAAAAAAAGTATTGTTCTTTTCCTTTAAAAAAGAAAGAAAGCTTAAAAAAAAAAACAAGAATATAGTGCATGTCTATTAGGGCTACACCATTAATCAAAAAAAGATCACGATCTCGATTTGACCCTACACACGATCCAAATTCAGCATTTTCTACGATTCAGCCACATATATTTTCAAGGTCAGGAGAGAAGAAAAGGTGGCCGCTGAAGTCTTCACAGCAACATTGACACCTTTAAATGGCGTTAAAAGTGGCACATACTGTATTTAGAAGGTATAACTCACCCAGAAATGTCATTTCTGGCTTCATGTAATGATGTATTTACGGTTGCGAAATCGCATGTGAGCTGACGCAGTTTGTTTACTGCCGAGAACGTGCGCGTAGACACCAATCACGCCTACTTTAGTGAACAGTACCTGCATATGCTGTGAATAACAAGTATTAAAGTTGTAAATAACGTTCAGTTTGTTGCACAGAGCGATCGTTTGTGGGCCGTGCAGGAGGTTTGATTTGCATCTATGTGTTTTTTCTCACAGTGACAGCAGCCATGAGCCGCACTAGGAAGTGAAATTGAACCCTGTGCACACATCCTTTAAATGATTATATCACATTTTAGAGTTATGATTGTTTTTTTTTTCTATAGCAAACACAAAGTGTTGTGCATGAAAATAAATATTTACTGTGTCAGTATAACAACCCTAGCCTATATATAATGGAAATATAATGGTCTAATAATGTTGTCAATAACAAATGACAAGCACATGCTTTAAACATAATAAATCAACTTCATAATTATGAATAGTTTAATTCTGATGTCATCATTTTACTGTGAATTAACAAACAGGACACATTGAAAGTCTGTTCAACTCCACCATAATACAAAATTGAGCATTTTAAGTAACAGTAGGCCTACACACAGGCCTAATATTATTATCGTTGTTGTTTTACCATATGTTTGAGAATTAATAATAATAATAGGCTAATCATATTAACCTTTATTTTACATTTACAGAATCGTTAGAAAATTGTGATCTCGATTTTAAGCAAAAAAAAAAAATCGTGATTCACATTTTTGCCAGAATCGTGCAGCCCTAATGTCTATTATCATACACAAATTGTACTAAAGCTGGGTCGGTACCTTACACATACCTACGCGCTCATATCTAAAAAGTCCATATTAATAAATGTTCACTTTGAACTTTTATTTCGAAGTGTGGACGGCATTACAGCTTTATATATATTTTAAAACTAATATATATTACATATTAAAACAATTAAACTATTATATTATCCATATATTTAAAAAATATTTACACATTTTTCCCCAGTGTATACAATCTATAGGTTACTACTGTAAGAAAATATCAGCATTCGCACCATATTTGCATTATTACTTTTACTTTACCTTACACGTAGTAATTAGGGCTAAAATATTGAAAATTAATAATATGTAATGCTGCTAATGTGCAATATAATAAAACATAACATAACACTCATTTTCTTTTCGGCTTAGTCCCTTTATTAATCTTGGGTCGCACAGCAGAATGAATCGCCAACTTATCCAGCATATGTTTTACGCAGCGGATGCCCTTCCAGCTGCAACCCATCACTGGGAAACACCTATACACACTCATTCACATTCATGCACTACGGACAATTTAGCCTACCCAATTCACCTGTACCACATGACTTTGGACTGTGGGGGAAACCGGAGCACCCGGAGGAAACCCACGCCAACACGGGGAGAACATGCAAACTCCACACAGAAATGCCAACTGACTCAGCCGAGGCTCGAACCAGCGACCTTCTTGCTGTGAGGCGAACGTATATAATATATATACTATTAATATTTAGAATGTAATGTAATATAATATAATATAATATAATAATTCGATATAATATAATTCGATACGATACGATATAATTCGATGTGATATAATATAATATAACAATTTCATACGATATAATATAATATAATTCGATACGATAAGATATAATTCGATACGATATAATATAATATAACAATTCCATACGATACAATATAATTCGATACGATATTATTCGATACGATATAATATAACAATTCCATACGATATAATATAATTCGATACAATACGATATAATTCGATACGATATAATATAATATAGCAATTCCATACGATATAATATAATTCGATACAATACGATATAATTCGATACGATATAATATAATATAACAATTCCATACGATATAATATAATTCGATACAATAAGATATAATTTGATCCGATATAATATAATATAACAATTGCATACGATATAATATAATTCGATACAATACGATATAATTCGATATGATATAATATAACAATTCCATACGATATAATATAATTCGATACAATACGATATAATTCGATACGATACAATATAATATAACAATTCCATACGATATAATATAATTCAATACGATACGATATAATTCGATACGATACGATATAATATAACAATTCCATATGATATAATATAATTCGATACGATATAATATAATATAACATAATATAAATCAATACGATATAATATAATACAATTCGTTACGGTATAACATATTATATTCGATACGTGTGTGGAGTTTGCATGTTCTTCTCGTGTTGGCGTGGGTTTCCTCTGGGTGCTCCGGTTTCCCCCACAGTCCAAATTTGCTATAGATGAACTGAATAGACTAAAATAGTCTGTAATGTATGTGTGTGAATGTGAGAGTGTATGGGTGTTTCCCAGTGCTGGGTTGCTGCTGGCAGGGCGTACGCTGCATAAAACATGTGCTGGATAAGTTGGCGGTTCATTCCGCTGTGGCAACACCTGATGAATAAAGGGACTACGCTGAAGGAAAATGTATTAATGAACGTACAAATGAGGAGTACGTCTGAAGAAAGCAATAACACAAGACTAATAATACAAAGTTTCAAATATGGTTTAATAATGTGATTGGTAAAAAGGCGGAAGCTGGTAAGTGCTAAGCATTGTGGGATTGACTTGTGGATTCGTTTAACCACAGCAACCGGACGGCAGAGGTTTCTTTTACTGCGAGTCCTTTTAACTGCGGCCAATGAAAAATAAACCTCATTAAAACTTAATGATCATCACACAATACCAGTCAAATTGTTTTTGCTCGACAGAAACTTACAGCTTTATCAAGCAAAGATGCATTAGAGATTAATCAAAATTGACAGTAAAGACACTTAAAATGTTGCAAATGTTCAAATAAGTGCACTATTTTATTCAACAAATGGTAACACTTTACAATAAGGTTGTATTGGTTAATGTTAATGCATTTACTAAGATGAACAAACAATGAACAATATATTTATTACAGTATTTGTTAGTTCATGTTACTTAATAAGGGTGCATTGATGTTAACAAACATGAATTTAGATGTTAGGAAATATTTATTCTCATTTTCAGTGTTAAAAAACCCTGTTCTGCTTCATATTTACCTAAAACTATAATCCATGCTGATTTCAGGATTAATTGATGTATTTACTAACATGAACATATTATGAACAATACTTGTGGAGCATTTATTAATCATAGTTCAACATTCACTAATGCATTAAGCATCAGATCATCATATCTAAATGATTTCTGAAGGATCGTGTGACGCTGAAGATTAGAGGAAGGATGCTGTAATTAAATTCAATTCCATTTTTAAAAATGTATTATTTGAAAGAGTTGTTTATTTTAAGTTTCAATACAATTATGCAAAATTAATTAATTTATTTATTAATTGTTTTCTCCTTCCAAACACAACAAAAATGATCCAAACCATTCCTTAAAATCTGAAATACTGCGGATTTTGTGTTCCATTACACCTCTACTCTACATACTCGCGTGATTATTTTCTATAATATTGTAATTAAAACTGTGTTGTTGTTTTTTTTTATCTATTTCATGTTCTTTTAGTATAATTGTATATGTTTTTTTGGGGGTAAAATTTTTGTCAAATAATTATTAGGGTTGGGCGATGTCGACCAATTTGGCATCGTTCGATGTCTAATGTGAAACATCGCGATGGACGATGGCGTTGTCATCATCGGCGGAGGTGAATTAATTATTTATGATTCATAACGAATGAATTATTTGTAGCCTACCATTTCAACTACCTGACCCACATGGTCTTTGTTTTACCCATAATCAAATCATAAATAAATAAAGATAAGTTACTCACAAATTACCACCTGTCAATCACTTTTCCCATGGGACTCTGGCATGAATAGGCAGAGTGATCGGTGTCGTTATAATGCCGTAGACAAAGCTGGTTGGTAAAAAAAAAAAGGTGCAAAACCAACAAGAACCAACCAACAGTGTCTGAGGTTTTCACTAAAATTACAAAGTACAAGTGTGAAAGTGAAAGTTTGAAGCAGTGTACTGACGCTGTGACATGTTACCTGATAGATTCAAAAGACAGAAGAGTCTTTAGATAGAGACAAGATTTATTAAACATCACGTTTAGCAACTATAGTGAGACGTGATCAAGTGGTACATACTTGAAAAACTGTCTGAGGTGCACTGCTCTCTGGGGTTTTGTGCTCAAAGCACCTGATGACAGCTGGAGCTCAGATGTGCGCATATGTTGCATAACAGAGAGTGTGTGTGTGTGTGTGTGTGTGTGTGTGTGTGGTCATGTGTTGTTCGTTTTCAGCGGTATAGTTTGGAAAAAGGGCTTTTCAGAAATGCTAGGTGAAATGCCAGGTTGGATGTGGATCGTTTTTATTCTAAAATGCCATTTTAAATCTAAGATATATTAGTTTAAATAGGGCCGTGTGTATTTTTTGCGAGTGGGTTGCCGCGACAGGGTCGGAGGATTGCGATGCCGGCTCAGCATTGTGATGTCCATCGGCCATCGTGATGGACAATGGCATCGTCTATCGACCCAACCCTAATATTTATGCAAGTAAATGTGAATAAATTAATCAGCACATCGTGCACATATAGATATTATTTTATATATTTCTAATCTGGAATTGAAACAGATTTGTAAAGATTGGTAAAAACCCAAAAAATACACACAATGATAAATAAAAACTATTAAGAAACGAGTTCTGTGTAATAACAATGGAATGACAAGGAGAAAGTCCTGAACTACTGAAACATTTTAAATACTTTATATAAAAGACTTTATTGGTGATGGCAGCTGAAAGACGCCTCTTATTTAGAGAATGAAGTCACATGCATTGCTCAGGTGTGAGTTTTTCACAGACTTCAACAGAGTGTAAAAATCTTTATGGTTCTGTGGGTCTCATGCATCAAATCTGAGCTTTATTTAGATTTTTCTATTGGATTCAAGTCAGGTGATTGGCTGGGCCATTCTACAGCTTGATTTTCTTTCTCTGAAAGCATTTGAGAGTTACCTTGCCTGTGTTTTGGATCATTGTCTTGCTGAAATGTCCACCCTGGTTTCTTCATCATCATCCTGCTAATCTAGATGTTGGACTGAAGCAGCTGATATTCATTTACACTGATGAAGGGCAGAGGGTTTCTGAAAACTACTGAGAGATTTCGGCTGCTGTCTGGGCGTTCACTGCCTTTCTACTCCTACTCCTCCTTTTCTTCATGTGCTCAATACTTTTTCCCTGCGTCATTTCATTTTATTACACATAACTACACTTGTAAACTAATTAGATTTGTTTTATATTAGATATATATACACACACACACACACAGTGGAAGTAGTAAGTATTTCATTACTGACATATTAGCCTTGTTAAATAAGATAATGTTTTACTTTATAAGATTACAATAATAAAGCAAAATGTCTTAGTTTCATTTATATACAAAACTTCAAATAAACTTACAGTCCTTTTTATTAAAACCAGGGTAAAACTAGACTGTAATCTTTACGTATAGGGATAGTTCATCCAGAAATCCAGATTTCATCACTATTTACTCTTCCTCAAATAGTTCCAAACCTTTGAGTTTCTTTCCTCTGTTGAACACAGAAGAAGATATTTTGAAGAAAGCTGAAAACCTGTAATCATTGACCTAAATAGTAGGAAAAACAAACACTATGGAAGTGAACGGTTACAGGTTTCTAGCTTTCTTCAAAATATCTTCTTCTGTGTTCAACAATAGAAACACAAAGGTTTGAAACAATTTAAGAGTAAATGAGAGTAAAATTAAAGAGTAAAATGGTGTACTGTTCCTTTAAATCAGTGCTTAAACCCAAAAACTGCAACAAACACAGTACTCTTCATTAAAACCACAGTAAAACTAGACTGTAATCTTTACGTATAGGGATAGTTCACATAGAAATCTAAATTTACTCACTGTTTACTCTCCCTCAAATGGTTCCAAACCTTTATGTTGTCTTCTGTTAAATACAAAAGAAGATATTTTGAAGAAAGCTGGAAACCTGTAACCATTGACCTCCATAGTAGCAAAAACAAACAGCATTGAAGTCAGTGGTTACAGGTTTCAAGCCATTTTCAAAATATCTTCTTTTGTGTTCAACAGAATAAAGAAACACAAAAGTTTGAAACAAGTTAAGAGTAAATGAGAGTAAAATTGGAGTACGGACCCTTTAAATCCGTGCCTGAACTAAAAAACTGCAACAAAGATATCTATGACTGATGTGTGACTAGATCTTTATAGGTCGCACACTAGAAAGTCATCTGTGGCTCTTGAAAATATTAATAACTCTCCAGTTCTCAATGTTAACCTACATTCAGTGAGAAGGGAAGAAAAAAATGAGTTCCTAAATAT
This sequence comes from Danio aesculapii, assembly GCF_903798145.1. Classification (NCBI taxonomy): domain Eukaryota; kingdom Metazoa; phylum Chordata; class Actinopteri; order Cypriniformes; family Danionidae; genus Danio; species Danio aesculapii. Next base: position 52,490,425 of record NC_079436.1, read on the forward strand.
CAAACGAAGGCAGATGAATAATTGCCCTGCGTCCTCTACCTGAAAATGATGCTTTGAAGGTCGAATGGGTATTCAATGATCCCCGTGGTCGGGATTCGAACCCTCAGAACATCCTGTTGGGTGGGAAGGTACGAAGATTCGGCAATACGATCCAGATCAGACAGATAACTGAGAAAAAGAGAGAGAGAGGAAAATAAAACATCATTAACCCCTTTACTTCACTTGCCTGTGGTTTGGTAAAGGATGCTTCCCCAGTCAGCAGATCTCAGAGGATATTCATTATGTTGTCTTGTAAGACGATCTAAAAAAACATAGCGACTAAATAGGGAAGACTGATGATTTGTTGGACTGGTCAAATGATGGTAGACTTTCTTTTATTTCCAGAATATCTCAGATAAAACACATGATTGAAGCAATATACCTAATTATTAGCCCTCCTGAATTATTAGCCCCCCTGTATATTGTTTTCTGTTTAACGGAGAAGATTTTTTCAACACATTTCTAAACATAATAGTTTTAATAACTCATTTCTAATAACTGATTTATTTTATCTTTGCCATGATGACAGAACATAATATTTGACAAGATATTTTTGGCAACCAGAGGACTTCTAGAGGTTTCCATAATCCTGGACCAGGCTGTATCATGAGCAGATGCTGTGGTGGTCATGGAGCGTGAGACTGATTCCTGAAAGACCCCAGCGACAGACGAGTCTATGCATTGATCCTGTGGGCCAGCCTGAACAAGACTGGTGACCTACTCATACTCGCAGTTCTCCACGATGGACGTCCAGCATTCTCCAGCGCCTAGACTGCAGCTCTGCACAAGTAGTTTGGCCAGAGGAGAAATGGTCGTGCCCAACTGAGAAGGTTTCTCTCAAGGTTTATTCCTTCACTTTCGTCAATTGGTGAAGTGTGTTTCTCGCCACTGTTGCCACTGGCTTGCTTGGTTTGGGACTTGTGGAGCTGCGCATCGATGGATTTGCTCTTCAGTGTTTGGACTTGCAGCAGTGAATATTAAGCCACACTGAACTGAACTAAACTGAACTTCAACTCTGAAAACTAAACTAACACTGTTTACATTTACTATAATCTTCTATGTTAAGCTGCTTTAACACAAATTACATTTTAAACGAGCTATAGAAATAAACATAAAATATTTTTCAAGACGCTAGTATTCAGGCAAGTTAAGGTAAACAGGCAAGTCACTGTATAACAAGGGTTTGTTCTATAGACAATTGAAAACAAATATTGATTAAGTGGGCTAATAATATTGATCTTCTAAAATGGTTTAAGGAATTAAAATCTCCTTTCATTCTAGCCGAAATAAAACAAGACTTACTCCAGAAGTAAAATATAATAGGAAATACTGTAAATCATTTTTTGCTCTATTAAACATAATTTGGGAAATATTTGAAAAAGAAAATTAACAGGAGGGTGAATAATTTTGACTTCAACTGTTTATGTGTTGATACATGACTTTAGTGCGTACATGACAATAGCAGAGCTCTGAAAGAAAGAATGTTAATATTGCCCAAAAAGAGATATTTTTATGTAATAAATATCCAATACACCTTTTAAAAGAGAGCTGTTGTGAGATGGGATCATTTTTTTAAACGACTAATTAAATATGTGCTAAATATGTGCAGAAAAACTACATTACCCATAATGCAATGTTATTAATTAACATAAAAATTCAGCCGATCAGAGAGTTGCAGTGAGCAAAGTACACCAAGAGAGTCCGTCCACTCCTATGAAGCATGGCGAATGACATAATCCATGAATCCATGAATATTTCAGGCATTTTTAATTGCTTTCATTTGCAATGCTTTCTGGGATTGTAGTTCTTTCCCTCATGAATTTTTCCCTCTTGTATTTTTGTCTGATTATCATGTACTTATTTGCTACAAATAAGAAAAACTACATTACCCATAATGCAATGTTATTAATTAACATAAAAATTCAGCCGATCAGAGAGTTGCAGTGAGCAAAGTACACCAAGAGAGTCCGTCCACTCCTATGAAGCATGGCGAATGACATAATCCATGAATCCATGAATATTTCTGGCAGTTTTAATTGCTTTCATTTGCAATGCTTTCTGGGATTGTAGTTCTTTCCCTCTTGAATTTTTGTCTGATTATCATGTACTTATTTGCTACAAATTAAAGTTTGTAACATTGTGATCGCCTTCATGGCTTGCAGGATTGGTTCATGACTAACAGCACTTTTAATGAAGAGGTTTTTGTTTAAATCCCAATTGGAAAAAATACTTCTATAATATCTAGCACTGCTGAAACAGTGCTCAGGGACTAATGACCTCTTATTGTCTTATTTAAATGACTAATAGACAATAAAAGATGATAAATTATTATTTTGAAGAAAGCACATTCTGCATAAAGAGAATTAAAAAGACTATTAAATTTATTGCATTGCAACATTATTTCCATAATAATTAAACACTGTAAAATTAAAAATATCTAATTTATTAATTCAGAAAATGCCACAATTTCAAAAATGAATACTTTGAATGTGATTTAGAAACATGCATCAATTTGCACCAGTCAGTTTTTACCATGATTAAACAAAAATATATCCACCAAAACAGAAAATAACCAAACAAATAAATCAGCAAAAATGTTTTTGTAGAAACTCCCATCTATCGTTTCATATATAGTAGGGCTGCGCAATATGTATTGCAACATTATCGCGATGACAGTATGCAATATACACACCGCATACATGTGATAAATGACATTTATTTTATGCATTGGTTGATCTCATCTAAATTTGACCAATCAGATGGGGCCTTACTATCTTTATACCCACCTTCCCAAGTAATTGTTGTTCTGCTACAGTGGCCCAAAGGTAAAATAAATAAATAAACATGTAAATCTGCTGAGGTTTTCACTCATTCACAGTGTTTTAAAGACTAATTGTTTGCACCTTGCAGGTGGCACGGTGGCTCAGTGGTTAGCACTGTCGCCTCACAGCAAGGTGTGGTCGCTGGTTCGAGTCCCAGTTGGACCAGTTGACATTTCTGTGTAGGGATGGGTATTGTTAAGGTTTTAACGGTATTACTATGATTATTGATACCACTTATCGGTTGGGTACTTTAATGGTTCTCTATTCTGTACTTTTCGTAGTTTTTATGTTTTATGAAAAAAAAATATATATTGAACATAAATAAAACACTCTGTTTTATTATTACGTTTTAAATGTAAAATAAAACGAATAATTTTAAAACCAATAAATATTTTTTTCCTGAAAATTCAACATGTTTGTCTTTTTTGGCAGTCTCTTGGATCTTTCTTGGTTTATTGTGCTGCCTGTAGTTGAAAATACCCTCTATGAGCTGCAAAACAGTTAAAAGAAATAATATTTATGATTTTTCATTAACACATTCACATAAATGAGTTAACGGTGTTCTGGGAGTTAACAGTGTTTTTAATACAGTTTTGGAGCATCTTGCAATGTAAAGATAGGTCTTTTTTATGATTTCTTAATAAGCATAGTTCATTATTAGCTATATATATATATTTGTAAATACAGCTGATGTTAAAGCATTTTTAATGTTTAAGATTTATTTAGGCCAGAAAATCTGTTTTTATTGTAACCGAGTGTGTGTGTTTAACTATTATTATACTAATTTAGGTGATTGACTGCTGGCATAACGTAGTGGATGTTGTAACGATCTCGTTAGTAGCTAGGCAGTCAGCACCTATTATTACTTTTCATTGCAGTTAACACACTTTTGAAGGATATTTTCACTTAGCCAGATTGCTTCTGCTTATACAAGAAAACAACTTGTTGCATTTGTTGCAACAGGCATTGTGGCTGTCCATTCGGGAAATACAACTCGTTTGGTTCACTCCGCAAGTTTACGAGCTGTGTGTGTGCGCACGAGTCTGTCGCGAGTCTTCTCTGAGTGCAAGCGCACAGCCGAGAACTGTGAAGGTTTTTATACTTGACACGCTCACCGGAAACGTTAGAATTTCTCATGTGAGCTTGCCAACTGTGCAGACGAATATCAAATATGGCAAATTAGAAGAGGTAGGTCAGTTAAATTATGCTACTGTAAGCAATGTTTACTCAGCAATATTTCTCCAGTACCGATAGCAGAACCGTTAACGTCAGAGCTTATCGATACTTCGGTCTTTTATGATATAGCAACGATACCGATAAAGTACCGAATTTTAGTACCTATCCCTATTTCTGTGTGGAGTTTGCATGTTCTTCCTGTGTTGGCGTGGGTTTCCTCCTGATGCTCGCTTTCCCCCACAGTCCAAACACATTGGGTGAATGTTAAAGTGTCTATAGTGTATGAGTGTGAGAATGTGAGAGTGTATGGGTGTTTCCCAGTACTGGGTTGCGGCAGGAAGGGCATCCGCTGTGTAAATCATATGCTGGATAAGTTGGCGCTGTGGCGACCCCTGATTAATAAAGGGACTAAGCTGAAGAAAATAAATGAACGAATGTTTGTACCTCGACAGAGATTTTTTGTCTAAATTAGAACAAATTAAATCTGAATAATATTTATTTTAATATCATTAAATAACTAAATTATTTAGGCAATTAAAAATAGGACTTTATGAAGGAAAATTATATATATATATCATAACAAATATCATTATCGCAGTACTCAACAACATTGCATATTTTTCCAGTCTCTGGTGACAGAAATGCAGTCAAATGGTTCACTTAAATCAGGGGTGTTTAAACTCGGTCCTGGAGGGCCGGTGTCCTGGAGGGTTTAGCTCCAACCCGAATCAAACACACCTGAACCAGCTAATCCAGCTCTTACTAGATATACTAGAAACTTTCTGGCAGGTGTGTTAAAGCAAGTTGGAGCTAAACTCAGCAGGACACCAGCCCTCCAGGACTGAGTTTGGACACCCCTGACTTAAATGAATCTCTTTTTTTCCATTATTGACTAAATATTCCATTATTGACTTGATTTTGTAGACAAAACATTAGTTGAATGCTCTAGTTTACCACTTTTTCCTGACTCGTAGCCACCAAAAGATGTACTTTTATTGCCTATTAGGTTACGTTTGTGTAAATGTGTCAAATCTACAGCACTGATGTGACCTGCGTTTCCTCAACACACCAGCAGGGGGCGTGATTCACAAGATTCACATGATGCCAATGATTCTTGAACAGACTCCAGGCTTCATACATCTGTGTGTATTAATGTGGTGAAAAACGCACTGCCTCCATATTTTATTGGGCCAGTAAAAGAAATAGGACAAGACTGACTGCCGCCAAACTGTTCATTTAGATCATCAGAGAAACGCGGACGCAAACCCATTCAGAAAAAGAGATGTGAAACAGACAGACACACACACACACACGCACGCACACACACGCACGCACACACACACACAAACATTCTCTGAGAGCTGAATTGATTTTTGTGTTCTGCACAAGCTGGATGTTGTTATTTTAAAGCAGAAATTGATTGTTTTATTCGACTCCTTTTTCCAGACTTAATAAAATCTTAGATATTTGTGAGCATTAAAAGAATGGTCCAAATATAAATCAGTGACTCACTCTTCTGTCATTTCACATCTACATGACTCTTTTTCTCTTTTAGGGTAGAACTGAAAATATTAGTTTAAAGAAATTTCATTTTTACCCATGCTATTACACTGGAGAAAAAATGTAAAATAATAATAACAATAATTATAATAATAATGATGATTTATAAATAAATAAATAAAATCATAAAAACAGTCTATATGACTCCTGTGTATTATATTGAAAATCTTATGAAGTCGTTTCGACATTGAACTTCACTTAAAATGATCATTAGAGTTCATTAGAGTTTATGAGATAAATCAAACTGAATCGCATGATGCTAAATGACTCTTTCATTACGTTTTAGTTTGTGGACAATAATTTGTGAGCTGAATCGAAATAATATTATTCAAAATATTTGTGAGTTAATCATTGCATCTAACTATTCAACTTTAGGATTAACTAAGATTTGTCTCTGAGTGTGCAGCATTCATTCATGAGAAAGACTTCGTTCAAACCAATCAGCGCTCTATTGATGTATGCGGTGCAACTTCATTAATATGCATGATAGCTTTGAAGACCTGTTAAAGTGTTCAGACGGTAGAGAGACGCCACCTTGTGTTGCCAAAACAAGTGGAAGAACAACAATTTGGAGACACGAGTCGTCAGTGTTGCGTTTATTAATGTGCTGCAACTTAGGTTTTGTTTTCATTTGCCCGCTATTAGAGCGCAGATGGACTCAAGTGTGGATTACAGGTGCACGCAACACGCCACAGAAATACGTTTGTAAGGAACTTTTTTTTTTAATTTCCATTTCCAGAGAGCTTTTCGCATCTGGAAATGGTGAAATTCCGATTTGCTGCTCGTCTGCTTTTAAAATTGACACGGCCCCAGTTGGTGTTGATTGTCCTGTCTCTACAGATTTGGTAAGGAAGTGATCAGGGGTCTTTGTTTGTTTATTCAGATGGCAAAGTTAGTTAGCATCGTCAGCATTACTCTTTCAGTGTTTAAAGACAGACCTTAGTCAAAATGATTTAGTTACTAAGTTTACAGTATGTTAATATCACGATCCATGCTCTCTGAATGTAAACCCCGCAAATCAAACTATTACCGTCGTGTAGGATTTTCGCTGCATTTAGTGAAAGGATAGTCTATACACACAGGGCTTTCTGACGCTACCTACCGAGTGCATCCAAGTTACAGAGAAATGCAGAGGTTTTTGTCCAGCAGTTCCTCGTAGCCAATATCTCGTTTGTCAGGGGGGGCACACATAAAATGTTCCAGAATTAAAGTCCACAAATTAATAATTTGTCCAATAATTCGACTACTGTCTTTCTCCCATGCGTCTGTGTTCAGCTCGTCCCCAAACAGAAACTCCCACTTTTATCCAAAACCTTCCCTCTTTCCCTCCCTCGACACTCCCACCTAAACAGAGCTAGACACACCCACTTTCCTAACCTTTTTCCAAATGAAAGGTGTGAAAACACCCTGCTGAAACAGGGGGGTTTCATGGCCCTTTAAAAACGTGATGCGTGCTTCTTCCTTTTAAATGCGATTTAAATGCGTTTCTGAACTCTGCCGTTTGTCTTTGCTATGGCCACCATCAGCTGTTCCAACACACGCGGCGCTGTCAATTTTCTAAATAGTTTAATTTTTGCCACTGTGTGGATTAATACAGAATGTGTCTCATTGTTATTACTTTAGATAGGTTTAATAGTTTTTTTATAAGCTGCATTGTTTTATTGTTTTGTTGCAGTGTATCTCTTTGTCTCATGCTGAACGCAGTCGACCAACCACAACAGACTGGGTCATCAGACCAATCAATCACCACATATTAGCTTCGCGCTAACAAATTAATCGCTAAACGAATCATATGAGAGTCGCTGGGATAATTAGATAAAAATAAATGCATTTTATAAGACAATGAAAGCGTTTTTTGATCTTGTAAGCCTGTTGTTGGAGACCCCCAAAATCAAAATATGACCTTTTATAATACAAAATATGGGCTCATTAAAGTCACAGGCTACAAAACAGCTTCATTGTGATCAGACACCAAAATGGGCAGATTCTATATTATATAATAAATAATCTGATGGATATTTTAAGATGATATTTTTCAGACACATTCTGGAGACACCAAAGCTTTATCTTACATCTTGTAAAGGAGTAAAATAGGTGCCCTTTAAGTAAAGTCTACAGATAATTTTTTTACAGTGTTGATTAAAATGAATTCTGTGAGTTCAAAGGCTTTCCGGCCATTTTGATGACTTATTTTTGTCCTCAGAATGGTCAGTTATTTCCTTATCTATTTATTTCCTCAGATAGAAACTGACAAAACCCGAAAGTGTGTGAATCACATGTGAATGAGCAAACAATGACAGAATTCCAGATGAACAAGTATTTTTTCAATGGAATAACAAACACCAATTAATCATTTACAATATGACCAGGAACACTTATGTAGAAACGTTGGCTTCCTGTTGACTTACAGATACAGCATGACCGGTGTGAATGAATGAGTTGCCGGATCGCATTGTGGTCTTACACAACAGCGCATATGCAACTGTTAAGAGGACATGACACTGTTTAAACGGGGATTGTGAATGATCATCATTTATTCAATGCAGGGATGATGACAGATGTATACTTACTATTTGGTGGAGTCTGACAGCTGGTACTCTCGGCGTCTGTCGTAGGCCTCTTGAATGCCTGGATCAGACCACAGCATCTTTACGGCATTGATGTAGGGGTGGTCAAAGGACATCACCTTCTCGATGTCTACCTCCTTCACTAGCATAGCATTGGCCTGCAGTCCAGATAAGATGAACAGTTTAGACAAAAGCAGAACATGCTGATAATCTGCAGTAGTGTAATATGGCAGATGACAAATCTATGAATATTAAAAAACGCTTCATGTAAAAAAAATCAGACGCCCTAGTTTTTTTTGCAATTTTGCAATCGCTGAATCCAACGCAAAATCAACAAAGTGTCTCAAATTTTTGCAATCCGGCAAAATTCTCCCAAAAAAGATAAATAATCTCATAAAACGTCCAATTCTAAACCATATAATAAAATTTATTTATTTCATTTTGCAATTAATTGTTTTACATGACTTATAGATGACTGTGGATTACATGACTGCATCCACAGCACACGTGATGTATTTAAGTGTCTCTCAAAAAATGACGTCTCACCTGCGCCCTCACAATCTTAACATTAAATGGAAGTGGGGGGAGTTGTTCTGCAGCCTGTGAAGTCGATGCAAAGACGCGATTAGACATCCTATGGCGCAAATCAAATTAATAACATGGTGCGAATTGGCCGTTTTGTGCGATTGACATGCTTCAGACTGCAGAAGAAAGTGGGAGCAAACATCTAACAAACGGACCAATGGAACAGACAGAAAAGCCAGTAAACACGTCTCTGAATCTAAATAACCTACAGTGCTTTAAAATCATAAAACAGGAAGAGCTAGACAAAATTATAAATAGCTCTAAATCAGCTACGTGTATATTGGACCCAATTCCAACAAAGTTACTGAAAGAATTGCTACCTGTTATAGGAGAACCTCTTCTTAACATTATCAACTCTTCTTTATCTTTAGGCCACGTTCCAAATCCTTACAAGTTAGCTGTTATTAAACCTATTATTAAGAAACCACAACTGGACCCCAGCAACTTAGCTAATTATAGGCCTATTTCAAACCTTCCATTTATATCTAAAATACTAGAAAAAGTTGTTTCTGCTCAATTATGCTCCTTTCTGCAGACCAACAATGTTTTTGAAGTGTTTCAGTCAGGTTTCAGAGCTCATCACAGTACAGAAACTGCATTAGTGAAAATAACCAACGATTTACTCTTAGCTGCTGACCAAGGGTGCATCTCGCTATTAGTTCTACTCGATCTTAGTGCGGCATTTGACACCATTGACCATGGTATCCTTATTAATCGCCTAAAGTCTACAGGTGTCCAGGGACATGCCCTACAATGGTTTAAGTCATACTTATCTGACCGTTACCAGTTTGTGAATATTAATGGACAGCCTTCACAAATCAGCCCAGTAAAATACGGGGTGCCTCAAGGATCAGTTTTAGGCCCTTTGCTGTTTACAATATACATGCTACCCCTGGGAGACATTATTAGAAGACATGGGATCAGCTTTCACTGCTATGCAGATGATACTCAATTATATATTTCAACTAAACCTGACGAGACGTCTATTCTGTCCAAGCTAACTGAGTGTATTAAAGATGTTAAAGACTGGATGACCAACAATTATCTTCTCTTAAACTCGGACAAAACAGAATTATTACTTATTGGGCCAAAATCCTGTACACAGCAGATCTCACAACTCGACCTACAATTAGAGGGATACAAAGTTAGCGTTAGCTCTACTATAAAAGATCTGGGTGTCATATTAGACAGTAATTTAACTTTTAAAAATCATATATCCCATGTCACAAAAACTGCTTTCTTTCATCTGAGAAATATTGCTAAGTTACGAAGTATGCTATCCATCTCAGATGCAGAAAAGCTAGTCCATGCTTTTATGACTTCTAGGCTGGACTACTGTAATGCACTGTTTGCTGGCTGCCCAGCATCCTCTATTAACAAACTTCAATTAGTACAAAATGCAGCTGCCAGAGTTCTTACCAGGTCTATAAAATTTGTTCACATCACCCCAATTTTATCCTCCTTACACTGGCTGCCTGTTAAATTTCGTATTGAATTTAAAATATTGCTTCTTACCTACAAAGCTTTAAATAATCTAGCTCCTGTTTATCTAACCAACCTTCTGTCTCACTACAATCCAACTCGCTCTTTAAGGTCTCAAAACTCAGGGCTTCTGGTAGTACCTAGAATAGCAAAGTCGAGTAAAGGAGGTCGAGCCTTCTCATTTATAGCTCCTAAACTCTGGAATAGCCTTCCTGATAACGTCCGAGGCTCAGACACACTCTCCCAATTCAAAACTAGATTAAAGACCTATCTGTTCAGTAAAGCATACACTTAGTGCACCACTTGGGGGCTTCCACACAGGTTATGCATCTTGTTGATATACACTGTGAACATCAGCTACGCTAATTATTTTTTTTATTCTCCATTTCCACCTGGGGATACTCTTCCCGAGGCCCTCAGACTATACAGAGCCACTGATTCGATCCAAGACCAACGACGAGATGATCCCAAGGTTTTTATATCCTGGACCTGGCCAAATCCTGAGCAGCTACTGTGATGGTCATGGAGGAGTGGAGAACATGAGACTGATTCCTGTGACGCTCCAGAAACAGACGAGTCTTCGCTGAGGCCAGCTTCCAGCCTCCGCCACTGAGACTACAGCTCTGCACAAGACGTTTGGCCAGCGGAGAAATTAAAATGGTCGTGCCCAAGTGAGCCTGGTTTCTCTCAAGGTTTTTTTTTCTTCACTTCCACCTTTAGTGAAGTTTTTTTTTCCCTCTCCGCTGTCGCCACTGGCTTGCATGTTTCGGGATCTGTAGAGCTGCGCATCGTTGGATTTGCTCTTCAGTGTTTGGACTCTCAGTAGTGATTATTAAACCACACTGAACTGAGCTAAACTGAACTGAACTTAAACACTACAAACTGAACTACACTGTTCCTATTTACTATGACCTTTTATGTGAAGCTGCTTTGACACAATCTACATTGTATAAGCGCTATACAAATAAAGGTGAATTGAATTGAAAAAGCAAGCAGCCAGGTTCATACTCGATGCTTCCGCTAGTTCGCGTGAGTGCGCATGATGAATGTGACATCATCACGATGTTTACAGAGGTTCACTTTTGGCCCGTTTCCACTGAGTGGTACGGTACGCTTTTATGACCCTTTCCACTGTCAAAAAGCGTACCGAACCGCACCATACCCCTTTTTCGGCAGGGTACCAAACAGGAGAAAGGGAACCAAAAGGTGGAGCTACACGCGCAGCTGAATGCTGATTGGTTACAAAGACACGTTGCGAGCTCGTACAGCTAGCCAGAATAAAAACAAAGGAACCGCCATGTTTTAAATAAACAGCCGACACATCACACTGTAATACTATATGCATATAATAGCTGGCCATGGATGACCCGAGCTCAAACAAACCTTGTCGTCGTCTTGATGAACAGCCACAAAGCCAAGATAAATAAAATCTGCCATGTCCTGTTGTTGTTTTACGAGCCCGTCTAAATATGCGAGCGGTTTTCGCTTTCTCCAGGGAGCTCTCGATCATGTTTATATTGATAGTAACAAACTTCTTGAGCTGATGATAATAATGTAGGCATGATTATTGAAGTGTCTTCGACATCTGATCTTTTCAAAAAAAGAAAAGGACAAACGCGTAAAAAAAAACAAAGGACAAGCCCGACAAAACACTGAAGCAAATTGTTTCAGCAACCTGAATCATGAACAAACTGCCATGTTTATCATCGCCTTTTGGACTTTTATGAACTCGGAATGACAGAATTACTCTCTAACAGAGGTTACATGTGCTGGTGAAGATTACAGATACTGATGAGAGGTTGCCTCGGCTGGGTCAGTTGGTGTTTCTGTGTAGAGTTTGCATGCTCGTCCCGTGTTCATGCGGATTATCCTCCAGGTGCTCCGGTTTCTCCCACTAGTCCAAAGACATGTGGTACAGGTGAATTGGGTAAGCTAAATTGTCCGTTTGTATGTGTGTCAATGAGTGTGAATGGATGTTTCCCATTGATGGGTTGCGGTTAAAGGGCATCCGCCGTGTAAAAACTTGTTGGATAAGTTGGCGGTTCATTCCGCTGTGGCGACCCCAGGGACTAAGCTGAAAGGAAAATTAATGAATGAATGATGAGAGGTTTACACTGACTGTGGGCTATATTGTGTGTTGTTTTTGAACTCAAATAAGGACTAAATGTCTGTTGTGTGTAGTTTTTCTGTAATTGGTAACATATCGGAGACTGTAAGGGGCTGTATGTGTTCATATATGTTGCATTTATTTATTTATTTTATATAATTACAGACGTTACAGTAGGCTATTTCGCACTGATCATTGATCTGCAGTTCTAATCAAATCCTGTTCATAGAAAAGTTAGTAATAAACATTTATACAGAAGTATTTATGTGTATGAAGCATCTGTTTTGTGAGAAGCGCTTCTCATATGATATGTGAACGACAGTGGAAACAGGCCATTTGGGTGCGCGTGACATGATTCAAGTAACTCAAGTGAACAGTTCCCACAGCGCGAACGTATAAATCAGCCTTTACAATGTTGGAGACCTGGTTCAAGGATGACGGCCGCTGGACGTGACTGTATTGAAAAACATTATTTGTGCTTTACATGTATGACTCGTAGCCTAATATGATGTGCGTCAAATTGATAAATTATTCCGGTCATGCGAAAAATCATCAGATTCCGAACCTAGGTCGGTCGATCGGTGCGGACTGGCCTCGAGTCTCACTCAGCTGCTTGGGCAGGTGTGACGTAACCACGGTAGGTAACATGACACCAGCAGCTTCTGTTTAGACGTGGCAGACTTTGAACTCCAATTTTTAAAAAAAAAATGGTTACGTCACACCCGCAATATCGAGGCCAGCCTGGGTTGCCAGGTGTGTGCAAAGCACTTGATTTGCAGTTCAAATGGAATCCTGCCTCCAACTTTAAATGAGACTTTCACTCTCACGCTCCATCATGCTAACATCACATCTCACGAGACACACCTTTACATCTTTACCTTTATTCTCGATTTAAATCTCCATTTGACACGAGATCTCGTTACACGCCTACAGAACTTTGTAACCTTTCAGAACTTAGTAACACAGAAAACATTGCAAAGATGGATCGCTCTCACCTTATTCTGTTCATACTTGTAGCCAATCTTCAGGGTCTCGGTGGCACGGATCATGGCCTGCATGGAGGTGAAGATGTTCTGGTACACCAGCTTGGTAAAGCCACGCTTGTCTTCATCTGTGTATCCAGCGCCGTGGATGATGCGCATCTGTTTGATGAACGTACTCTTGCCGCTCTCGCCCGTTCCTAAAACAGAGAGAGAAGATTCAGAGGTCAAAATCTAGAACAAGAACACGGGTACATTTATTCACAGTCATCTCATTCGGACGTGCCGGCTGGTCACAATGCGGAAGCAAATCAGGACACTCGGAAATGATTTAATTAAGCCTTTCAATTGAGGGAAAAGAGCCACTTCTAATTAATGAGAGCAAATATGTGCTGCTGGTCCTCACAATAACATTTCAGACCAAAAATACAGCATGGCTCACTTCAGTGCAAGTCTGTGAGATTTATTTTGCCTGTTGAACACTGACCAAAACCAATGAATAATGAATGTAAATAAAAAAAAAATGAAATGAAATTGGAGAACTAAAGATATAATATTTTTTTTTATTAAAATGTCCTAAAAACACTAAAACAGTCAGAGCCCTATCATACACCCGGCGCAATAAGGGGCATGACATGTATGGCACAATTTGTTGCTAGTTTCAGACCAGCACAACAGTAATTTTCATGTTTTGCGCTAAATTGTTTAAATAGCAAATCCATTTGCACCACTTTTGACTCGTGTGTGTGCTCGTCTAAAAAGGAGGTATGTTAAGGCGCATTGACTACGTTTATATGTACATCAGTAATCAAATTATTTGTCTAATCTAAGATTTACAAGATAATTATTTGCCTTAATCTAAGATTTACATGCGTTTACATGAGTTGCTTTTTGAATGTTCCTTACATGATCCCGTTTTACATGTTATAGCACATAATTCGATTAACGTCATTGCGTCACCGCGATATCCACATTTCCTCCGGAGTTTTATGTAATTTCAGGTGTTTTATTTTTAATTTGTCTACTTTAACTGCAGTTTGGCACTTTCACGTTCATTCAGGAACATTTCATGCATGCACCCCTGACAAATGAGATACTCGATTCAACTATGAACTGCTGGAAGAGTGTTGTTTTAATGGAATTTGATACCGCATGCTGAATGGAGGAAAAAAACCTCTGCATTTTGCGATGCAGGTGTCTGTAGTCTTCACTGACTCGGTAGGTGCAAAGAAAAGTGTCAGCCGCGCGTGCGTGCATGAGTGTGTCTGGACTATCCTGTCGCAAAACACGGCGATAAGTCCAAAATGACAGTAGTAGTTTTATTGCAGTATTTATATGTCTGTACTGCACTTTAATAATGCGACTAAAATTGGCATCTTCCACATGTCTTAATTTGATTTCTCTTTAGTTAAATTAATCAAAAACCGCTGTTTACATGGTAGACTCTTAATTGGAGTATTGTCTTAATCGCATTTAAAATCTAATTATTGGTGTCCATGTAAACGTACTCATTGTTGGTGCATCGCTATTTTTAGAGGAACTGAAATAGACTGTGTCATTGACTGACTAAAAGCAGGTCTTAAGTCCAGCACAGAGCACGTTAGTTGTGAGCCTATGCAGGTTCAAACACTAACACATTGCTTAATACATACAAGATGTACAGCAATACACAAATATCTTTACAGATAAATACAATAGAAAAACCACTACCTCCATACCTCATCTTGGGGGATTTTTTTCAGTTTATTCATGACAATTTTGCATTTGTATAATGATATTATTAGTAGTATTATTTATTATATGCATATTTATATTTAATCTAATAAAATCAAGCTTAGATTTGTCCACCTGTCAGGGTTTTGGAGACGTATGTACAAACAGTACGTGAACAGTATGTGTGTTTGGATATAACTCTTGGATATTTGTTTGGTGTTTGGATACAACTCTCACCCTTAGTTATTATTGTTCATTTATTAGTTTGTTGAATATTAGAACTGAATCTAGAAATGGTTTTGAAACTAATATTTGCGCTTAAACAAAATGAAATATGTAGGCTAATGGATGTCTTCAGTGGACACGGTTTCCTTCCTCCACAAAAGTAAAGGAGTAAAATAAAGCGTAAAAGTAAAGCAAGGAGAAAGTAAAGAGGCCAAATGGAGGAGGCTCATTCTTTATCCTCGTGCTGCAGATGGTCTGTTCAACGGTTTTTTCGCTAGTAAAGCTTTCAGTTTTTCCACTAACAAAGTCCGCCATGTAAATAGCAAATGCGCCATGGCGTGACACAACTGACTCTTAAAGGGAATGGGAGATGAGACCCTGATTGGTTTATGCTCAAAACACACCCATAACTCATTAAGAGAATAAGCACAACCCTGTTAGACCATGCGCCAGGATGCAGAGCGTATTTTTTCTTCCTTAAAATAGCAAAAGTGAATTCGGTCACACCCTTAATACTTTTGCACCATGCGCTTTAGACTTTGCGCCTAGATCATTAGAGCCCTCAGTGTTTGCTAAATTTGCTGCTGTCACGCTCATCTCTCATGAGCAATTAATTATTTTGTTTCTCTTGTTTCCTTCACAGCTTTCAGCCTTACGTTTTCTAAACTATCATGATTAAAAAGTTGAATACTTTAGCTCATTCATCAACACAATTTCTGCAGGAGTCCTGTAGGATGATGGAGACCATAACTTCTATAGTGCCACACTCAAGACATCAAAATACAGCTTTGTTTGTTGTGAATACATGCCCCCTAGGGGTAAAAATTACATACTGTGCCTTTCATGAAAGTAAAATCAACTGTTACAGTGTATGGTTTAGTAGATTAGATCAAACTAAAGGCTCCTATTTAAATAAGCATAAAGAAACCATTTAGTAGGCTAGTTTTAAAAAGTAATGCTCAACTGTTGTTGACAAATGCTCAATGCTGTTGGCTGATGAATTTGCACAAGGTTTGTCTTTAAGTATATTATTAAAAAAAAGACACCTAAAAGAAACAAAAACTGAATTTCAACTAAAGGAGGTCTTTAAAAGATTTATTATGATATATTAATAAAAAATAGATATATAGCAGGGCATTTCATGCAATAGAGTTAAAAATACCATTGAAAAGACCTTATTTTACATCTCATTTCTCCACTACTCAACCAAAATATAATCCGATTTAAAGATTTGAAATGTTAAACTTTTAAGAGTTTAAATGTTTGAAAGTGAAGCTTGTATTTTTATCTCTTCCACTTCATATCATTTAAACATTAACTAATACCAGCAAACCAAGGATGTACAGTCAAAGTCAGGTGCAATAAAACTTTAATAAATCTCAGGGGGTTTAACATTGCAAGGCGTTTTCATTTAAAGTCTAAATAATGTTTGGTGTCTGTGTAGCTTAGTATACAGCTTCAAAAGAGTTTGCATGATCTCTCGCACATGTGAACTTGGCCACACACGACCCTCAAACTAAGACCAAGATTAAAGTCAACACAAAATGATGCTTTAATTCTCCTACACTTCCCAAATGTAGAGTATTTAATGAGAAAAAGTGGTGGGATTTGGGCAGGAAGTCTTTTAAAATGGCATGAGTCAATTACACTACCCCTATAAGACATGAGACTTGCATAAAGGGAAGTCAATTTTGATTTCAAGTTGACTAACTTCAAGTTGACTCATCTACACTTAAGGTTTGTTATTAGGTGCATATTCACCTATTTTATGCTCAGATTGCGCTATTGCATAAAGACATGCTTAAATGATACCAAATGCACATACATTTTTAATATGTGCATAAAAATGTATGTGCACAACCGAGTAGGATAAACTTTATCCGATTTAAAAAATGTGCATAAACTAAGATGAAAACATATTTACCGAATAAATTCCAGCATGCCTATCAAAACAAATATAAATAAATAAAATAACATGATTGTGATTTTTTTAAATATGCCAACAATGGCCTTGATGGAAAGCATTAATAGACAAACCAAAGGACAACCACATTGTAAAGCATCTCAAATGCTGTTTTGCTCATTCTAAAACCCCTCAGCTAAAGTAGCCATCTCAGAGGTTCAGTATTATTACCTCCACAACTATCTTGAATGTCTGTGCTCAAAAGATGGTCTCAAGCCTCTAAAAGCCAACTTGTATTTACAGTGCTTCATCTTCTGAGGTGCGAGTTATATATTTATTATATAATTATATTTTATTTATTTTTGATATTTGGCACTAGTTTATAGGGAAGTGATGATTTTGTTCTCCTCGACTCATAAAATGGAAATGATGCTTTATTCTGAAATGTTTCATGCAATATTTTAGTTTTGCGTTCAAGTTTAATTTGCATCTTAGGATGGAAATATAGCTGCTGGCATCAATGGTTCGTCAAAAAAAATGTTCAATATGGCAAATTACTATAATTTCCATATTTCGATTTAAAAAAAAATGTTGACTGTCAATTTTTGGTATACCTATCATATTTCTGCTAAAAAATTTAGCATAAAGCAACTAGGCATGAGCCGGTGTTAGATTCTGATGGCATGATAACCTTGGATAAAAATATCACAGTTTCACGGTATTGTGATTACTGTTGTAAAATGCTCTACTGTTCTGTTCTTTTTAAATGTCTGGGTAAAAAACGAAAACTTTTTTCCCCTTTGAAAACACTATATTTTATTTTTTGAAAGATTTATAATATTTTGGAGCAGTAAACATTTCAGGCTAAAGAATTCAAATGAATCACTGACTTCTGCTGTCTTTTTGCTTTGTTCTGCTGTTTGTTTGAAAAACACTGATTTCTTTACAATTTAAAACGGCATCTTTAGATATTTTTTCTGCTGCAGATACTGTTGTTCTAAAAACAACAAAAAAAGTAAATAAAAAATCTTACATACCTTAGGAAGGGTATTACAGAAAATTTCGGTGGTTTTAAAACTTTGACCACGATAAGTGTGGTTCATTTATAAACTAATTTCGAGAGGATCACGTGCTTATGATCAACACGACTGGCTCCCCATTAGCTCCATAATCTGACCCATTAGATGATTACGGAAGCATTATAAATAACCAGAGTTTTTCACTCCAGTTATCTTCGTCTTGAAGCTTCCCCCCTTCCACCCCTACTTCCTCCCCTTTTTTCCGATAGGGCGACACGGTGGCCCAGTGGCTAGCACTGTTGCCTCACAGCAAGAACACCGCTGGTCCAACCTCCTATCGGGCTGGTTGGTGTTTCTGTGCGGAGTTTACATGTTCTCCCCGTGTTCGCGTGGGTTTCCCCCAGGTCCCCCGGTTTCCTCCCATCGTCCAAAAACATAAACATTAGCCAATCGACTAAACCAAATTATCACCGAAAACAACACTAGTTTACACTTCTCACGCGGCGACAAGCAAGGGAGTCCTCGAGACCTTCCTGAGCTCGAACTCCGCTCTTGCCCTTCTAACGGGAGGGAGCTCTGGGCTCGAGGATATTACGAGCTCAGGGCTCTCTCCCAGGACAGCATGCCAAATACGCTTTATTAATTATCAGCTAAGTGTGAACTCTTGAAACCTTGAAAACGGTTATTGTCCCATGCATAAAAGCAACATGCCCTCAAACTAAGGCTGCACGATTTGGAGAAAGGATATCTAATTGTGATTTATCTGATCAAAACTTGTGATTTAAAATTTACCACAATTTCATAAAAGAGCTACAGGTTTTATGTGGTGGTTTTAACAGCACCAATGAAAGACCAAGCATAATCACAAAGTACGCTACACTGTTACTGTTGGCATGACAAATGAAGAAAATAACTACAGTATTTTAAAGTCAACAGAGTATATGCACTGCTAACGTTTTTCCCCTATCGATAAACTTTCGGTGAACGGTTAATGTGAGTTTATTTCAATTTTGCACACTTCCATTGTGGGCTGCACGATAATAAATAAAAGAAATTGATATTTCGATATTTTATTTTTCTATGATATTGCTATATTGAATATATAATTTCACCAAATGAAATGAATGGTCTATTTGGAAAGAATTCTGAATTTTCAATACATTGGGATGATTTTGTAAGGGAGTGCATCTACATAAAATATAATAAACCAATCACAAACATTGAGAAATATAGTAGAGCAACAGTGCTGTGAAAACTAAATATGATTTTCTGGAACATACATTGCACATACATATGCAATTAATGTATTTCCTATGCTTAAATATTCTTTTAACTGAATTAAATTATAAAAACACACATACATAAAAAAATGTTTTGGTAAAATGGTTAAACCTTGTAAAACCTTCACAAATCATGAGTGTTTTCCAAAGTGTTTTTTAAATTCTGGTCAATAATGATACTGATCTGACATTGCAGTTCCAGCGATGTGACTATGTATGCACACATTGCTATATCGATGCTGAAATGATATATTGTGCAGCCCTAGTTCCTAGTTCCCATTGATGTTGTAATGTAATTAAAATATAATCAGTTAAACAGACTTAAGCATTCATTTAGCTGTTCATCAAGTGTAAAACGATATGAAAAGCCATTTACACACAAGCGCAGTCAGTAGCAGAAATTTCACTGAAAATACTGGAGTAAAATAGATTACCATACTTTAAAGACATGGTGCAGAAAAATGCAAGGTAATGCAGTGCATCTTGTACAATCTGAGATCCACTTTATATCATATATCAATCAGCCAGTGAAGATCACTGATTTTTAAAGAAAACAGATGTTAAATGCGGCAATATTGTAATGGTATATAGCTCACCAGAAGCTATATTTAACTGGGTTACTGACAATTAAAAGTCGTTCTACCTATACACTATTAGAATCATATATAAAATCTTATATATAAAACCAGGATGAGGATAACGTGCTTACAAACTGCCAGAACTTTCAAAAACTATATGCTTGTACAATATTTTGATAGCGCATTTGAGAAAGAAAAAAAATAAATAAAATAATAATAATTATAATTTGCACCCTTCCAAATGGCGATTTTGGTTTAAAAACGATTAATCGTAGAGGACTATCTCAAACCATCCACAACAAAATGATTTAAACATGTTTCAGTTTAACTTTTCAGTATTTCTTATAACAAGCAATGGAAATATGAACCTTCAGAGACACTGACAATATCAAAAGATGCAGTTTTAGTTTTTACCACTCACTACAACCTCGCCTCTGACTTCCTGTCTTCTACACACAATTAAAAGCGGTTTCTCCTTCTCTCTCTTGTTACATAACACTCCTGTGGTGCTGCTTCTCGGCTCAGCTGAGTGAGGATTTCAAAGGAAGGCTGCGTTTTCAGAATGAGAGCTGTCCTTCATCCCCTCTGTAACTGCAGGAAGTGAACCGATCAGCGAAGGGGCACGAGCATATCTGTACAAATAAAGCCAGATCCTACTCAGTTTTTGGAAAAATCTGGAGGCTCCGAGGAATGCAAATGTAGTGCTGCAGTTAAAGTAGCTTTGAGAAATTTCAGAGCTACATGAAGCACAATCTACTTGATTTTTTTCTGTCATTTTAATAGTCCGACTAACATCACTGATGATGGTTTGCAAACAGGTTTCCCAAATATTTCATCCATCTACATTGTATTTTGACAATTCAGACTTTCCACAACATCATAGCAACATTCCAATGCAAATCTGAAATATCTTTCTTCTGCTTTATGAAGAATAACATGAGATTTAGCATCTTTGTACACTCATTTTCATTTTACACTGTATAAATTCTGTATTTTGCTTCTTCAAATGAAACTTGCTAGCCATCTGCTAAGTTATAATATTCTTCATTTCTACTTAATGGAGCATTTCATCGTATAAAAAGTAAACATTTTCTTCCAACAAAAAGCCTGGATTTACAGTGGAGGGTCAATGCATTACAAGAGAAATTCATATTTTCTTAGTCTAAAAATGTTTACTTGCATAATCTAGAAGATTTGACTGCACTCAGCATTTTAAATGTTTTTAAACACCCTGTTTAAATAGCTTAAAAACTGTTTCTTAATAATTTAAAAGGGTAAAAAAAAATAAGTGTTTTTCCTTGATTTTTTTGTTTGTGTTGAACATCATAGAAGATAATGTTAGTGAAGATGCAAGGATTGTAAATTTCCTGGGCTGATTTTGTAAGCTGATCCTCTGATATAGATTTTCACAGATTCCAACTTTCTAAGAACTAAACTACCTAAAGTCTTGTCGTCGATCCCAGTTGTTATAGCAACAAATAATAACTCGACTTCTAGTTGATCATTTGGAAAAGTGACAGAAGGTTGATTTTTCTGTTGAATCATCTGTTGAACTGCATCCCAATCATCACAAATACTGCAGAAGACCTATTGGAACCGACATGGACCCAAGATTCTCATAGAAATCAGTCAAGTTTGATGAAGGAAAAATCATGGTTTGGGGTGACATTCAGTATGGGGGCGTGTGAGAGCTCTGCAGAGTGGATGGCAACATCAACAGCCTGAGGTATCAAGACATTTGTGCTGCCCATTACATTACAAACCACAGGAGAGGGCAAATTCTCCAGCAGGATAGCGCTCCTCCTCATACTTCAGCCTCCACATTAAAGTTCTTGAAACCAAAAAAGGTCAAGATTCTCCAGGATTGGCCAACCCAGTCACCAGACATGAACATTATTGAGCATGTCTGGGGTGAGATGGAGGAGTCATTGAAGATGAATCTAAATAATCTTGATGAACTCTGGGAGTCCTAAAAGAACGCTTTCTTTGCCATTCCAGATGACTTTATTAATCAGTGATTTGAGTCATTGCAGAGATGTATGGATGCAGTCCTCCAAGCTCATGGGAGTCAGACACAATATTCATTCTTTTTCCACTGCAGCATGACTTTATATTCTATACTGGACATTATTTCTGTTAAGTGACAAGACTTTTGTCCCAGCAAAGTCAGACCTTACTATCCTAATTAAATCATTAAAAATCAAGGCATGATCATATTTTATTTTGGTGAAATAAGTGTAATCTAGAGGACTTCTCTGATACCAATTGATCATGTTGATGTCAAGTTATTTGTTGTTCCTAAAATTTGGATAGGCCACAAGACTTTTGTTCGGTAATTTAAATATACTTTTCTTTCTTTTTTTCTTTCAAAAAATAATTAAACTTTAGTTTACCCAAAATTGCATTAACAGCACTAATGAAACATTATCTTTTATCTTAAAAGTCAAAACATAAATATATTTTTATCATATTTTGTTATAAAATATTTTGTTATAACAGCCATATGCAATTTTGTACAATCGAACCATAAAAATGTTGCTCAACTTTGTTAATAAATATAGTGGGTTGGTTAATTAATGTTTTCTTTGGTACCATGAACAGTGGTATTGATACCAAATACTGAAATTTTGGCACCGTAACAACCCTACTATACTTACTCTCCCTCAAATGGTCACACATCTGTTTGAGTTTCTTTATTTGTTGAACACAAAGGACGACTTCTTAAGAAATTCTGATGAATATGGAAGTTTTCAGCTTTCTTCAAAATACTTTCTTTGTGTTCAACTGTATAAAGAAACAAGGTTTGGGACAAGTGAAGGGAGAGTAAATGATGCCAGAATTTTTATTTTTGGGTGAATTATACCTTTAAGCTAAACTCCATTAACACTGCTCATCAAAAACATACATGTCAATTATAACCATCACCCAGCTGAGATAACCACTAAACTGCAGAAATAAAAAAATAAAAAAAGTTGTCCCTTTTTTTGGTGGATTGAGGCTAATGAGATCATCATTAAACACGCTGATCATGCAGCAAGTCAAAAACGGAAACACATTAAGACGTGATGCATTAGACAACTGAAGTGGCAACACCCGAGGTTTAACTGAGATGAAGAAAGTCGACACTGCTTTTCCGAAGCAAAAAGTAGAGTTCAGTTCAAGCTAGTTTTAATGGGTCAGTGCTGATTATGTTATGACAGAACTTTATCCCCGGAGAGTCAATGTGCTTCATATCAAACAGGTCAAGCAGTGTTTCCTTCCCATGCTAAACAGATGCAAATCCAACAGCATCAAAAATACAGTATCTGTGCATCAATCAAACCTCACACGCAACTAGGGCTGCGCAATATATATCGTTTTAGCATGGATATCGCAAATGTGTGAATCCGCAATAGTCAAATCGCTAGTCAGGATTATAGTTGACCATATGCAACAGTTTAGAATACATGAGAATTAAAGGGTGAGCTAAAGTACTGATATTTCAACAAAATCTCACGGCAATTCGTAACTTTTTGATTTAGTGGCTAATTAGTACGAATTCGTACGATCTAATTCGTACAATTTAGTACGATTTGCTCATCCGCCAATGACGGTTGGGTTTAGGTGCCACGCCTCCTTTTTAAAATCGTACAATTTCGTACGACTGAACTCGTATGAATTCGTACGAATTAGCCACTAAACTGTCAAAACGTAAAATACTTACGTTTTCTCGTGAGATCAGGCTGGATATTTTCAATACTGGCAATGTATCAAAGGGATCGATCCTTAAATAGAAGTATTCATCCTTTCTAAGATTTTTTTTTTTATTTTCTTAATGAGTGATCACTGATTTCAGAATATTTTAATAATAGTAATAATGACAGTGTCACATATATATTTACTCAAATAAGAACAGGAATGGGAACTATCATAATCTTATATATATTCTACTAACAATTTTGCTTATAATGTTCTGCAAGTTTAGGAAATGTAAAAAGTGTAATATCTAGTTTAATTATAATACTGTAGGTGATTAAAAAAACATAAAATCACATTAAAATATTTAATTGAATTATCGGTATCGATATTAATGATACTTTGTCTTATAATATTTTGTATCGGAGAGAAAATACTTGGTATCGCCCATCCTTAATGAGAATTTGAGTCATTTCAGTTTAACCTTGATCAATTGTGGGTGTTTTAAAGAAGTTTAAAGCATTTGAGCCCAAGTAATTATTATGTTTGTAGCTTTAACAAAGATTAATTGAATTGAATTTAGGGCTACACGATATTGGAAAAACCTGACATTGCGATATTTAATTTTTCTGCAATAAATATTGCGGTATATATGGTTTCACGAGATGGTTTGCCGTTTTTCTGGTGAGTTTAAAAGCATTCAGGTACAGAAAATGAATCACAATGGGAAAACATTGTTTTTTTTAATAAAAATAATTTCCATTTCCAATATTTTAAATTTTTATATATATATTATTTTACTTTCGTCTTCGAAGAAATAAGTCAAAATTAGGAGTTTTTCCTTAAAACAAGCTAAAACATCTGCCAATGGGGTAATTAAATAATCTTACACTGTAAAACCCAACTGTCAACTTTATCAAATGAAATGAGTGTAGTTAACTTAAAATTGACTGAAAGTTAATTCTGCTCATTTAAAAGAGTTTTGAACACAGTGTCGAAGGTAATGAATTAATTAAATACCTCATTACTTCAATTTAAATGGATTAAGTTCACAGTACTCATATAGATTAGTTTAAATTAAATGGTTTGTAGCATTCAGTGTCCTCAAATGGTTTGAGTTACCCTAACTTATTGGGTTTTACAGTACTCAGTTGGTTTGAGTTCTCTTCATTTATTGGGTTTTACTGTGCACAAATTGCTTCGTTTACTCAAATGGATTAAGTTCACAGTACTCATTAGGATTAGTTTTGGAACTTAAATGGTTTGTTGCAATGGGTTTCCCTAAATGGTTTGAGTTACCGTAACTTATTGGGTTTTACAGTGTATTTTCGCTTTTAAATTAAATGATTAAATACAATGAATCTTTGTTACACCTCCAAGCATCATACTTTGTGCCAAAACTCTCTTGAATTGCTCAGTCACAGGCCTTTCACTCTATTAAGGCTAAACTTAGCAGTGACTCTACAAATCAGATGTATTCTGTAGCTTCTGGTCAACTATAATTCAGACTCAACATTGCAGATCTTGCGAGGTGACTATTGGCGATGCGCACATTGCAATATCAACGCTGAAACGATTTATCGTACAGCCCTAATTTAATCATATATTCACAATGGAGATTACAGCTTTATTGTATATTTGATTATTTTACTAATGTATCTGAATACTGTTAGACTGTCATTTGTATATTTGTATTTATCTACGCTTGTAATTTGTTTAATTTATTTTATGCAAATGCACTTCCCTATACAAAATCATCCCAATCAATCTAAAATTGTTTATTCTTTCCAAATAGAGCTATTCAAGTGATCTTGTGAAATATCGAAAAATAAATAGAAGAGAATCGAAATATCGCAATTTAATTTTTTTTTATAATATAGTCTATCATCAGCCAGGAAAATGCATCAGGTCTAATCTTTTAATCTAATATTTGCATAAAATAATATTAAAAATAAATAAATAAATCACACAACATGGAAGTATATCCTGCATGTGAAAAGGGTGTTTTCCTGATCACAGAAAAAAAAATCCAAAAATGGCTACATTAACAACGGCAAAAGGCTCCTGGCTTATTTTAGGGCGTTCATCAAAACAAAACCCAAGCCTATTTTGGGGGAATAGATAGATTAGATTGGTCTCTAATGACCCATGATTCATTTCAGGTAGCAGAGAATATTCTAGAAAGGTCTGATGTTGAATAGATCTGTTGTAGCTGAGAGTATGTGACTCATTCTCATCTCTGAATGTGCCAGTCCTGTCCGGCAAATCAAAAAGAAAAAAAAAATTCAAATAGTTTCTAATGAGACAGGAATTTACTCAAATAGGTTATATGTGAGAACGTATTAATCACATTTTTATTGCATGAACATCTTGTAGTGTTTACAAATTCCACCAAAATTTTTTTTTTTTTCATTCAATGCCACATGAAACCAAAAAATAGCAAAATACTATGGAGTCTCAAAAGTAATGCATCTACAAAATAAAATTCATACATGCACAGCAGAATTCACGTTTACAAAATCCAATTTATAAATTCAAAACACAATTCATAAATACAACACAATTTGTGAGTTGTATTTTTAATCAAATTAATTACATTTGTGTATTTTTGTATTATGTTTTGAATTTACGAATTGGATTTGTGTATTTTTGAATCGTGTTTTGAATTTCTGAATTGAATTTGTGTTTTTGAATCGGGTTTTGAATTTCTGAATTGAATTTGTGTTTTTGAATCGGGTTTTGAATTTCTGAATTGAATTTGTGTTTTTAAATCTTGTTTTGAATTTCTGAACTGAATTTGTGTTTTTGAATCGTGTTTTGAATTTCTGAATTGAATTTGTGTTTTTAAATCGTGTTTTGAATTTATGAATTGAATTTGTGTTTTTAAATCTTGTTTTGAATTTATGAATTGAATTTGTGTTTTTAAATTGTGTTTTGAATTTATGAATTGAATTTGTGTTTTTAAATCGGGTTTTGAATTTATGAATTGAATTTGTGTTTTTAAATCGGGTTTTGAATTTATGAATTGAATTTGTTTTTAAATCTTGTTTTGAATTTATGAATTGAATTTGTGTTTTTAAATCGGGTTTTGAATTTATGAAATGAATTTGTGTTTTATGAATCGTGTTTTGAACTTACAAATTGGATGTTTTAACTTGCGTTTAATTTGTGAATTTACGAATTAAGATTTAAAATTACAAATTGGATTTGATAATGTGTGAATTGGGTTGTGGATGTAAGAATTTTAAGAACTTGTAAATGTATTATCTGTGAGACTGATCTGGCTCCATAAGATACCATCTAAAATCAAAAATCTGTCTGGAATCAAAAACCAGAACTCAAAGGTCTCAAAGCTTCAATCCACAGTTTTTTTCAGTCAGAAACTGTCTCATTTAGTTGGATTGTATAACTCCGATCTGTTTGCACACTGAGCCATACACCGGATATAAAACCCGAAGGCCATTCCTCACACCTTTAACCCTTGCATGCTAACAATGCTTTCAACAAGGTGAGAAAACGCACACAAGCAAGAAACATCTGGCATTCTTACACAAACTCTCCCTCAATGCACAGTATACAATGAAACTTACATTATGAACATCTGCACAGAGCTTTGAAGGAAAAACAATCTGCATTCAAGGTTCAAAGTGACAGTCATTTAGTTTCTATAGCAACAACGCCTCCCCTTTGTTTGTTTTAGTCCATTCAGTTTGAGAAATACTACACGCATCAGCATCTCTCAGTGTTGGATGTGAATGACTTGTTACAGTCAGAAAAAAACACGTGCTGCAGTATAATGTGAACTTTGGCATATCAGATTAGTCAATCAGCTGACTACACACCTGAAAATGTTCTGTTAGTATCTCTGAGCTGCTCCCTTTGGTAATCGCTAAATTATCAGAAACCATACAAACGAGTGAAAGCTGTGCATCGTTACATTTGGGCCTTATTTGGGCTCAAATCAAAATGTTAAATGCAGATATGTGCGTGCAATACCAAATAGCAATATACTGTGCAATATCCTAACACACAATAAACTAAAATAAAGAGAAAGAATGGTGGCCAATAGCAAAGTGTTTAAGTGCACCAACATATAGCACTAAGGTGCTTACGGTGACCTGAGTTTTATTCCCTACTTGAGGTCCTTTGCTGATCTTTGCTCTCTCTCTGCTCCCCATTCCAGTCTACCTCTCTAGTGTCCTATCAAATAAAAGTGAAAAACCTAAAATATAAAAAAAAAAAAAAGAGAATGATGGACAAAAAAGGAGAATGATGGACAAAAAAAAGGAGAATGATGGACAAAAAAAAGGAGAATGATAGACAAAAATAACAAAAAAAAAAGATAAAATGGTGGAGAAAAAAAGAAAGAATGGTGGAAAAAATATATAATAATAGTGGACAAAAAAGAGGGAATGACGGACAAAGAGATTAAGAGAATGGTGGACAAAAATAGAGAAAGACCGGTGGACACAGAGCAAGAACGGTGGACAAAAAAGAAAGAACGACAGACAAAAAGAGAGAATGACAGACAAAAAGAAAAAAATGGTGGACAAAAAACAGAGAAAGAAAATGATTTTAAAAAAGAGAAAGAAAATGATTTAAAAAAAAAGAAAGAAAATGATTGAAAAAAAGAGAAAGAATGGTGGACACAAAAGAGAAAGAACAGTGGACAAAAGAGAAGTAATGGTGGACAAAAAAGAAAGAACGGCAGACAAAAAGAGAGAATGATTGAAAAAGAAAAAAAAATGGTGGACAAAGAGATTAAGAGAATTGTGGACAAAAAAAGAGAAAGAACGGTGGACAAAAACAAGGGAATGATGGACAAAGATTAAGAGAATGGTGGACAAAAAAGAGAAAGAACGGTGGACAAAAACGAGGGAATGATGGACAAAGATTAAGAGAATGGTGGACAAAAAAAGAGAAAAAAATGGAGGACTAAAAAAAGAGAAAGAATGGTGAACAAAAAAAGAGAAGAACGGTGGACAAAAAAGAGAAAGAACGGTGGACAAAAAAATGGTGAACAAAAAAGAAAAAAAATGAAGAACAAAAAGAGAAAGAATGGTGCACAAAAAAGAAAAAAAATTGAGAACAAAAAAGAGAAAGAATGGTGAACAATAAAAAGAAAAAAATGGAGGACAAAAAAAGAGAAAGAACGATGACCAAAAAAATGGTGAACAAAAAAAAGAGAAAGAACGATGACCAAAAAAATGGTGAACAAAAAAAAGGAGGACAAAAAAAGAGAAAAAACGATGAACAAAAAAGAAAAAAATGGAGAAAAAAAAAAGAGAAAGAACGGTTGAGACAAAAGAGAAAGAACGGTGGACAAAAAAGAGAGAGAAGGATAAAAAAAATGATGGACAAAAAGATGATGAAGAGAATGGTCAGGGTTCAAACACTAAAATTCCATGACTTTTCCATAATTTTTCCAAGGCTTTCAAGTAAATTTTCATGAGCTAATGTTTCATGCAATGTATACATATGCGGGGTAAAAGAAAAACAATGCATGTTCAAATTTATTACAGCATCTCGTAAAACACGCAACAATCTATTTAGTTTGAATTTTTATTTATATCTATGTAAAACTGATTTAGATCATGCTTACACCACACTAATAATGTGAGAGTATGTGATTGGCCAAGAACAGAAAAGTAGTAAATAACCTATATTCAAGTATACAGATATCGCTTTTCCATGACTTTTGCAAAACGTTTTTTTGTCAATTTGTTTTTTTTCAGGCCTGGAAAAGGTTTAT
>NC_079436.1:52524887-52539887 GCF_903798145.1 Danio aesculapii
AAAAAAATTCACAGGAGGGCGAATCATTTTGACTGTATGTGACGAATCATTTGGCCTACAAAACGACACTTCTTTAAGAAATGTTTTCTCCTAAATGAAACCTAAAAATACACATTCTGCAATTTTACTCACCATTAACGACTTGCTTTACACTTATACAAGTGACACAAAAGTATCCTAAAGCATGCTCACTCAGACAGCAAATCTTCAGAACTCAATACAAGCTGAACTTTTCCCAAGCACTTTATAAAACCTCGACTAAAAGCAGAACCAAAACCACTAATGTCAGAGGTCAAGGGGTTGGAAAATGTACAAACCATGCAAAGTTTCAAAACAAGGTCTAAGGACAATAACAATACATTTCTAGAAGAAAAAAAAAATCACTTTACAGTAAAAAGATAAATGACTCAAATACATAACCCTAACAACAATTGCACAGATCAGAAACTTCATTGAAATCACTTTAATGATAATGATAAATACAAATATTGACAGCCAATCATAAAGGCATATTCACAACAAGCACGACAACTATGAAGATAATGAAGACATTATTCTAAAAATCTTTCTGATTGTAAAACAAACGCAGAGTTCAGACCACAGCTATAATGATAAAGACAGAGAAAACTGAGTTGGAATCACTTTCAGAATGACATTTACATAGTAGGGATGTCACAAGGGATGTTCAATATGACCTGAATGTACTGTGCATACTAGGGTTGGGCGACGTCGACCAATTTGGCATCGTACGATGTCTAATATGAAACATCGCGATGGACGATGGCATCGTCGTCATAGGTGGCGATGAATCAATTATTCATGAATAATTAATTAATTCATAAATTATATATTTGTAGCCTACTGTTTCAACTTCCTGACCCACATGGTCTTTGTTTTAACCATAACCAAATTAATGAATAAATAAAGAGAAGTTACTCGCATAATTACCACCTGTCAATCACTTTTTTTCTGCGGGACAGGCAGAACGATCTGTTTGCGTTGACAAACTTGGTTGGTAAAAATGTCCACAACCAACAGAAATCAACCAACAGTATCTGAGGTTTTAGCTAAAATTACTAAGCGCAAGCGTGAAAGCGAAAGACTGAAGTAGTGTACTGACCCGCTGACTGCCTAGACCTGCTGTTTCGAGCGCATGACAGTGACAACGTGTCTCTGTGCCTGTGTGTGTATATATGGTCACGTGATGTGCGTTTTAAGCGGTAGTGTGGAAGGAGGGCTGTTCAGAAATGCTAGGAGAAACACCAAAGTGTATCTGGATCGTTTTTGTTCTAAAATGCCATTTAAAAACTAAGACGTATTAGTGTAAACGGGCCTTCAGTGTGTTTTTTTTCATGAGCGGATCTGCAACATGGGCGGGCCGGAGGATCGAGATGCCGGCTCAGCATTGTGATTGCCCAACCCTAGTACATAATAAGTCAAAAGTCCGAATTAATAGCCCTCCCTGTTAAATTTGAATTCTTTTATATTTCCCCCCAAGTGCTGTTTAACAGAAAGAAGTTTTTTTTTCAACATTTCTAAACATAATAGCTTTTATTACTCATTTCTAATAACTGATTTCTTTTATCTTTGCCGTGATGACAGAACATAATATTTGACTAGATATTTTTCAAGATACTAGTATTCAGCTTAAAGTGATATTCAAAGGCTAAACTAGGTTAATTAAAGTTAATTAGGAAAGTCATTGTATAACAAGGGCTTGTTCCGTAGCCAACTGAAAAAATATTGCTTAAGGGGGCCAATAAGATTGACCTTAAAAATGTTTTTAAAAAAATGAAAAACTTTTTTAATCTGGCCTAATTAAAACAAATGAGACTTTCTCCAAAAGAATAAAAATATTATAGGAAATGCTGTGAAAAATTCCTCACTCCACTAAATATCACTTGAAACTAAAAACATTTCACAGGAGGGGGAATAATTTCGCCCTCAATTGCAAGTAGGTATTACTGCAGCCTGGAGACCTCAGAGTGGGAGGGATTACACCGCAAGTAGGTTGGGTGACCTCCAAGTGGGAGGGACTTAAACCACAAGTAGGCTGGGTTTAGGTGGTGTAGGTGGAGCAGATATCACATCAGGTTACTGTGAGGTTGGGTTTAGGGTTGGGGTAGTTGTAGTCCAATATCGGACTCCGTGTCATGTACAAGACATTAAGTAAATAAAAACTCTAGGTTTGTACAGCCCACTTGGAGCTAAAGTCCCACTCACTTGGAGCTGGCTCCAAGCTCTGTTTATCCCCTTCTCCTCAATTGTATATGGAAAAAACACTTTGCATAATATTGATTTTAGTAAAATCCAGCTATGCATCATATAAATATATGTTAAACACAATTAAATATAACTAAACCTTTATAAATGAAACACATAACAGATGTGTTTGATTTCTGATTGAAGACATGCTTTGATTGACACGAGATATGGTTTCTGCTACATTCATTTTTCCATGGCGGGGAACCACACCAAAATTCATCCCTGCCACTGCTACATTACAGCTTCTCCTCCAAAACCCAATTGTTGCTGTTTTTTGCTTTGTTTATTGTTAGTTATAATTGGACCAAAACGTATTAAAATGTAAATAAATTATAACAGCAAACTTTTCTTAATTGAACTTTATATGTGGAAGTCCTGTGCGTTATTTGTTTAACCCTTTAAGGTTACATGCTGGCTGACTGACTGACTGACTGACTGATAGGGCTGCACGATGCATGAGGGCAGCAAACACGACGTAGATTTCAGTTATGATGAAAACAGTTTCCATAATTATACTTTAATTATAGATAAAGGTCTATGGTTTTGCATACAATGACTTTATCTTGCTGGAGTTTATGGCCATTTCAATTTACTTCAGTGCACATCAATGCCATTTCTGGTCTATTGGAAATGAAATGTTGAAGATATACTCGTTACATAAATGCACTAAATTGTATGGAGCCAGACCCAAAAATATTAACAAATAACAAAATAAAATTCACACATGCACAATGCAATTCGCATTTACAAAATCCAACTCTTAAGTTCAAAACGTAATTCGTAATTGCTCAAATCCAATTCATAAATTCAAAACTCGATTCAAAAATGCACAAATTCAACTAAAAAATACAAAACTCGATTCAAAAATACACAAATCCAATTGGTAAAATCAAAGCACGATTCAAAAATATTCTTTAGATAAAAAGTAAGCCATTGTTCAGGTATACAGCATGCTTGGATGTTGGTTTATAAGCAATTGGTTTTTAGATGTTTCCTGAATCAAGGGCTGATCAAGTAGCTTTTCATCTGGGGGGGTCCTTTTCTGCTAGAGATACTGTTGCCCTAAAAAAACCTCAATAAAATTGTTGAAAATAAATATCTGTTGTAAAAACAAATTATGAATACCTTAGGAACGGTATAGCAGAACATTTTAGTGGTTTTAAAACCTTGACTTTTCAAAACTGTGGTAAACTGCGGTTATCTTGCTTTGCCTATTCAAAAATACACAAATCCAATTTGTAAATTCAAAACACGATTCAAAAATACACAAACCCAATTCGTAAATTCAAAACACGATTCATAAATATAAAAATCCAATTCATAAATTCAAAACATGATTCATAAATATAAAAATCCAATTCATAAGTTCAAAACACGATTCAAAAATACACAAACACAATTCGCAAATTTAAAACACGATTCATAAATACACTAATGTAATTCGTAATTTAAAACACGATTCATAAATACACTAATGTAATTCGTAATTTAAAACACGATTCATAAATACACTAATGTAATTCGTAATTTAAAACCCGATTCATAAATACACAAACCCAATTTGCAAATTCAAAACACCATTCAAAAATACACAAACCCAATTCGCAAATTCAAAACACGATTCATAAATATAAAAATCCAATTCATAAATTCAAAACACGATTCATAAATACACAAATCCAATTCATAAGTTCAAAACACGATTCAAAAATACACAAATCCAATTCGCAAATTCAAAACACGATTCATAAATATAAAAATCCAATTCATAAATTCAAAACATGATTCATAAACATAAAATACCAATTCATAAATTCAAAACACGATTCATAAATACACTAATGTAATTCGTAATTTAAAACACGATTCATAAATACACAAACCTAATTTGCAAATTCAAAACACAATTCATAAATATAAAAATCCAATTCATAAATTCAAAACACGATTCAAAAATACACAAACCCAATTCGCAAATTCAAAACACGATTCATAAATACACTAATGTAATTCGTAATTTAAAACACGATTCATAAATACACAAATCCAATTCGCAACTTCAAAACACGATTCATAAATATAAAAATCCAATTCGCAAATTCAAAACACGATTCATAAATACACAAACACAATTTGCAAATTCAAAACACGATTCATAAATATAAAAATCCAATTCGCAAATTCAAAACACGATTCATAAATACACAAACCCAATTTGCAAATTCAAAACACCATTCATAAATACACAAATCCACTTCGTAAGTTCCAAACACGATTCATAAATACACTAATGTAATTCATTTGGTGAAAAATTTATAACTTTTAGTTGTGAATTCACAAATTGTGTGTTGTATTTATGAGTTGAGTTTTGAGTTTATGAATTGGATTCTGTAAATGTGATTTGTGCTGTGCATGTATGAATATTATTTCATAAATGCATTATTTTTGAGACTGATTTGACTCCATAAATCACACTTCAGCAGCATTGGAGAGCGCACAATAAAAACCGTGCTTGAGCAGCGTATAATTGAGGGTGTGCAATAAGTTTTGTGCACAAACAGAGGAAATCTGCGCACAAGCAAATAAAGTCGCATGCTTGAAAGACATGAATGTAATCTCGACTTGTAATACTGCGCTCATGACATCTGTCATTGAAATAATGTCATATGTAGTTGGAAGATCTGTGTAAGGCCTACACACCACAGCTAGAAAAATCCTAGAGGAAACACTGAGACACCTTCAAATTTTATACTATTCCATTCGAAAATATTACATTTGTCATATTTAACTGTATGAGTTTTAGTTTGCAG
Source organism: Danio aesculapii (assembly GCF_903798145.1). NCBI lineage: Eukaryota > Metazoa > Chordata > Actinopteri > Cypriniformes > Danionidae > Danio > Danio aesculapii. Next base: position 52,529,963 of record NC_079436.1, read on the forward strand.
GCAGGCAGTTCAGTAATATAGTCAGTTATGTCACTCCTCGGCTCTTGAAACTCAAGCTCCATTCATTTTCTTCACTATTTCATTGTCAAATTAACCAGAAAAAAAGAACAAATCAGTATCTGTGCTCAAGAGCATCCCAAAACCACTTGCCAGTTTTCAGGCCCAACGATTATTCCAAGAACAGTGGAAATAGCAGAGCAGTTCGGGATGTAGGATACGGCGGCACCTCAGGCTACAGCCCAGCACGAGTGGCCCCTATAACACCAGAGACGCTGGCAGCAGTTGAGCGCGCGAGCCAGAAAAGTCACTCCAATCTAGGCTACAACTGTCCCTCAAGTCCTGCAGGAGTCTCATTGAGAGACCAGCCTGAAAGCATGTGGAGTCCAGGGGAAAGAGGCCAACACACACTCGGCAAGCACCACGTGGGCGGATGGAGACGAAAAAAAAAAAAAAACACGGTGTTGTTGCCATAGAAACAGGCCTAACCCCCTCCCCCGCTACAAACCAGCACGTCAATCCCTGAGTGCGTGTATAAAACAAGAGCACACTCAAAATTATGTTAGCCGTTTGTTTAAACTACTTATTTAAAATGAGTTGCAATACAATTTTTTTATTAGACAATTTAATAGTTTTGTTCAATCCACTTAAATTTGAAAAAAAACGTACAAGTTAGTTAACTTAATTTATTAATGTTGTCCCAACACAAATCAATTATGCGGAACCTGGCATGTTTTTTTACAGCGCACCTCAATGCAGTCAACTTTCCCAGTTGACTTGATTATTTTAAGAATTACTAGCATGTTTTAGCATTTCAAGTACTCTAAGGCAGTATTTCTCAAACTGGGGGTCGCGACCCCTGCGGGGGTTACAGAATAATTTCAAGGGGTCGCGAGAGTGATTTAAAAATTGTGTAATTTTCAGTGACTATAATAAATATTTTTCAGTATTACAAGTGAAAGCTAATATTTTCAGATTTTTTCAAGATATCACTGATGAATTCATAAAGTATTTAGGACACATTCAGGCAGAATGCGTCTTTGCACTTGAAACGCAGTGCTCAGGAACAGTTTAAAACTGTTGTCATATCAACTTGCTGCAGTAAACAAAGCCAGCAACGCTTGTCCCGCCTTCACGCTCTTCTTATTGGCCCACTGCGCTAGACTGAATCATTCAGTCAACGCCTTCTGCCTTCAGATGACAGGAGATACAACCGCGAAAATGTAAAGCGCTGAAGACAAGAGAATGAAAACAACACTGACAGATTTAGTTTTAGAAACCACCTAAAGCTACAAATAATGGCACATCTGATTACTGATCACGTGGTGAATGAATGTTAATCCACCATCTACACTTTTCGAAGAGTGGATAAAAGACTTCCATTGGCTTCAAGTCTGCTATGAAAATAACTAAAGCGTTCACTGTAAAGTCTGTGGGACGGAAGTTTTCAGGTAACTGTTTGCCACATCTACACATTTTAAGCACGAGAGGTTCTGTTTAATTCTTTATTTAATGGCCAGACGCTGTCAGCTATATGCCAAATTTAACACCACATACACTATCGCAAAAGGGCTTGCACTGACCAAGATTAAACTAATATTGCAGCTCATGAAAAGAGCGGTATTGCTATTAAAATGATGTATACAAATAATAAGGTATATGTCAAAAGCATCTGTGCAACATCAGACACCATCTGTGAGAACACAGTACAGTTAACATATTGTTAACAGATTCATTAATAAAGTAATGTCAAGCAGTGTGTGCAGGGCCGGTGAGCGGTTCGTCCGTGTATCTTTTGGTCACTCAATTATGCTATAAAAATGTGTTTTCTTGTGATAACGGGATTTCATTGAGACATATTTTCCTCACGCATGCATATATATATTTTTTGCTTGTTAGTTTTGATTATTGTTGATTTCAAATGCAATAAATCTGTTTATAAAACGTAAAATACGTTTTTTTTTTATTGTTTGGGTGTGTTTTGGTAGTGGGAGGTCGCGAGTTCTTGACTATCTTACATAGGGGGTCGCTGGCTTAAAAGTTTGAGAACCACTGCTTTAAGGTGTCGTTTGATTGTGTAAAGGAGGCATCATTTAGTAATATTTGAGCTGAGGTGCATTTATTTAAAGCTAAAATCTGCACACTGAATGAAGCCCAGTTCAAAATTCTTTACACTTTCTTTTATTTTAGAGATATTGGAGTTAAAAAACAATCATCACTCTAGGGCTGCGCAATATAGAAGTATCAAAATCACTATGTGTTTCACATTTCCAGGTTTCTAGTAGCGGAAGTCGTCATAGTTGGGTAAACTTAGTGCGCAGTGAATGGGATGGTACAACAAATCATTTATTTACAATCCTATTTGCTGAAATAATAAAAGAAAAACTCCATGATGGTGTTATCAAGGCTTTCAGAAAAAGGAAATCAATAATGTCAGACTGATAACGGTAGCCAGAAGAGAACAACGTCAAATTTGATAGGCATGGGACGATAACCGTTTTCAAGGTATACCGCGGTGTAGAAAAGGCAAGGTTTTAAAATCGTACATTTTTTGCTACACCATTCCTGTGTAAGATTTATTACTTTGTTTGTTTTTTTAGCACAACAGTATCTTCAGCAGAAAAGATATCCAAAGATGCTGTTTTAAATAGTAAAGAAATTGTTTTTGAAACAAATGAAGTCAATAATTAATTTAACTTATGAACATGTTTAATGTCCCAAAATATTTTAAATGTTTCTCAGAATAAGATAAATTGTGTTTAAAAGTGGAAAATGTTTTAGTTTTATACCCAGACATTTAAAAAGAATATATTTCTGAGCAGTAATCACAATACCGTCATACCGTGAAACAGTGATATTTTTACCCAAGGTTATCATACCGTCAGAATCTTATACCGGCCCTTGCCTAGTCCTGCCCCTATAGACACTATTTCAAACGCCTCGCACAAGCGGCAATTCATTTTTATATTTTGATGCGAAGATGGTATAACACATATACAACTACATATACAAATAATAATTAATCAAAATATTCATTCATTCATTTTCTTTTCGGCTTAGTCCCTTTATTAATCCGGGGTCGCCACAGCAGAATGAACTGCCAACTTATCCAGCACGTTTTTACGCAGCGGATGCCCTTCCAACCGTAACCCATCTGTGGGGAAACATCCACACACTCTCATTCACACTCATACACTACGGACAATTTAGCCTACCCAATTCACCTGTACCGCATGTCTTTGGACTGTGGGGCAAACCGGAACACCTGGAGGAAACCCACACTAACGCAGGGAGAGCATGCAAACTCCACACAGAAACGCCAAATGACCCAGCCGAGGCTCGAACCAGCAACCTTCTTGCTGTGAGGCGACAGCACTACCTACTGCGCCACTGCGTCGCCATTTTACTGGATATTTTAAAAGATACTAATATTCAATTTAAAGAGACATTTAAAGGCTTAACTGGGTTAATTAGGCAAGTTAGAGTAATTAGGCAAGTCATTGTATCATGGTTTGTTCTGTAGACAATATTGCTTTAAGGGGCTAATAATTTTGACCCTAAAATGGTTTTTAAAAACTTAAAAATGCAACAAATAAACCAAAACGAAGAAAGAAAAGATAAGAAAAAATATTATCAGACATACTGTGAAAATATTCCTCGCTCTGTTAAACATCATTTTTAAAAATATTTGAAAAAGAAACAAAAATATTCATAGGAGGACCAAGCATTGTGACTAAAAAAACGTTTTGTCTACAGCATCTCAACTTAATAAAGCATTTCCTGCTTTGAGCAGAAAGAGACAGCATGCACTTCCACTGCTCCCTCTCTCCTCCATATGTTATATTGACCTTACAGTCAGTGCAGGTTTGAATCAGTGCAGACGCCCAGACCATGAGGAGGAAGTGACATCACGGCTGCTCCTGGAAAGCATGCAAATCTAACCAGTAGGTCATTTGCAGCGCGCTGTAACCACAGTGAACTGTTTGAGGTGAGCGTGTCAGATAAGCGGCAACCACAGAATTTGCATGAGTGCTAGAGATTACCTACTGAGGTTTACATGATTCAAAAAGGAAGTGCCTGGTTATTTTATGTGACTGAACTTAAATAGCACCAGTCGCGCTAAACTCTCTCTCAAAAGGTCAGCAAGTCTCACAAGTTCATGCATAAAAGCAATTCGGCCTGCAATGGATCTTAGTGAGAGTAGACATCCTTGTCAAATCTATGAAATGGCTCAATTACTACAAAAAATCCATTTTAACAAAGAATTCCCAGAAACCAAAACTCCTGAATACCAAAACTGTAAATACTTGATTCACATTTGTCATTGAGAAAATGTTTCATTTAAATTATTATTTTAATAGTCTTGACAGCATCAGTGAGATTATTCTAACTACCAAATAAGTCAGTAGATTTGTTTAATACATCAGGCTTCTAGTGAAAGACACTTAATGCACTGATGGGAGTTAGTTGCGTTATAGCTTTATTAATAGAATGATTTCTGAAGAATCATGAGGATGGTGAGGACTGGGGGAAATGATGCTGCAAATTCAGCTTGGCATAATTGAAATGAATTGCATTTTAAAATATATAGAAATTAGGGCTGCTCAATATATAATAAAATATCACCGTCACGATAATAGCAATAGCAATATCACAGTGAAGTGCACTAAATTTAATTAATTTTATGTGCAAAGCATTTGTATGCTGTATGCATAGGTTTATCCAACTCTGACCAATCAGATGAGGCCTTCACTATCTTCATCCCCATTTCTCCAGTAACACTGTTAATATGTTGGGTTCCACACAATTCCTTCATGTCACAATTCCACAAATTGATCAAGCTAATTTAATAATTTTTACAAACTTAAGTGGATTGAACATTCAACAACAAACAATCAAACAATGAAGTTGTCCCCAAAAAATTGAGAATTGCATTGTTTCAACTCATTTTAAAATAAAGGCTGTTTTATACTTCTGCGTCAAGTGCACACTTATGGTCCGGCACAGCCTTCGCTACAAGTCTACAACCAATAAGAATCTGAATTTCTCTTGAGGTTTTCAGAAATTTGTGGTGTTTTAGGGTGCACTCATACTTGGCTCTACGAACCGTGCCCAGGGGCATTTCCCGGTTCGTTTGACAAGTGTGAGTGCTCCGAATTGGGCCCAGGCGCAGTTTAGTTGCCGGCCCTGGCTCTGTTATAAGAGGTGTGCCAGAGCACAGTTTGTTGGGCTTTGGTAAGGTACGCTTGTAGTGTGAGTGCAAAGCATGTCTGAGTGTGAAACTCAAGATGCGACATCACTTTTAAGGCACTGCTTCATATGGATTTATTAATCATTCTTACTTTTCAATGAACGTGAACTGTCATAGTTTATTAAAGACGCAAACCCCCCCTGCACGACAGCTGCACTTTTAGAAAAAAACCCTAATACCTGCAGCACGAGGACTTTAATGATAATTTATGAGGGTCAAAAGTGCTGGATCTGTTCAGCAAAAGATTTGACTGTGTCACTGCATATCAAACGACTTCAAACAATACAAAACGATATAACTAAAGCAATCTCCACTGTGTTGAGCGAGAGCGCTTCTTTTGCGGTTAAACTGAACAGCCATATCATTATTAATGTAAGTGTGCTCCGGTTTGGAAGGCAAAATGATTGGCTATTGCATGTTGGTCTCATTTGTAGTTGTAACGCCGCAAATTACAATTGGACTAGTGAAATAAAGAACTACAACACCATAAAAACCAAGAAACAACAACAAAAAAGAATTTAAATGAGCATTATATGTAGAGTTACATGGACATTGGAAAAATAAGACCTGTAAAAAATATTTAAGACCTAGAACCGCGAATTTAAGACTTTTTAATGCCGAAAATTTCGATTTTTAAATTTTAGACTTTAAGACCCCGCGGAAACCCTGTTATAATTTCCAAAATCCATAGAATTTGCAATTACTACAGCAAAAAGCTTGCAGGAAGCCAAAATATATTTGTGAGGCTTGGAAAAAGTGGTGCACCCTTAAATGTATACAAGCTCAGCTGCATCTATGTCAGACAGACAAGGCGTCCACAAAACACACGAAAAAGTCTTGGTTGCATTTTAAAAGGTTATTAAAAGTAACCAAAAGTCTCCATTTTACTGGCCTTAAAGACGTTCTCATTTTGGAGATGTCTGTCATCTCTCAAAAGAATGTGGCTGCTCACACTAGCTGTCTTATGGTTCCTAGTTAAAGCTGCCTTCTGGATGGAATGTAATGCTAATGAATGGTTACTTGTAGACTGGCTGCATAGCCTCCCATTCCGTCTGTGCTTTCTATGAGTGACGGAGGAAAAGCTGAAAACAGGGACGCTCCATGCCTCAGTGCTACTACAGGAAAACAGGAAATGCTGCAGGGACAGAGCCAATAACAATTAAAGTAGTCTCTCCATTCTATAAAGGAGAGCAGTGACAAATAAACAACACTGAACCGACAATAGAAACATTACTGCTTGTCTGCGCTGTTAAAATCCTCTGACCAGTAAAAAGTAAGGGACAGTTCAGCCAAAAATTTTAACTTACAGTAGTAACTTACAGTCGTAACTTACAGTACTAACAGTAGTTCCTCCAAAATTTAGATGGCTTTTTTTTTCTTCAGTAGTAAAACATTAAAGAAGATTTTTAGCTGAATCTGTGGTCCTTGGTGAGTGATATAATGGCAGTGAATAGTGATAGGTTTTTTTTAGATTAGAAATAAACACATGCGTTGGCACCAGTAGCCTAGTGGTTAAGTGCGCCGACATATAGCACAGTGGTGCTCACGGTGACCCAAGTTCGATTCCCGGCTCGAGGTCCTTTGCCAACCCTTCCCCTCTCTCTGCTCCCAATACTTTCCTGTCTATAGCTTCCACTGTCCTGTACATTAAAGGTAACCCCCCCCCCCAAAAAAAAAAATTATGATAATAAAAGAAAAGAAATAAACACATACAATCAAGTCCAAATCAATAGCCATGGCTACTGGCGACACATTGGGGTCTTGTTAAGCTAAACGATTGGTTCATGTAAGGAATTGAACATTATTTACAATATAATTACCTTTAATCCTCAGCCTGGTCAAACATGCAGTTTGATTGTCGCTTTTTATGACGATTGTAAGAGGGTTAGTGAAACTTGAGCACCTTCAGGGCACAGTCCCCAACACACATACCAAGTTTCATAATTCGCCAATGCGTCTGTTAAAATATAGCAACTTTTGACATAATTCAAAATGGCAGACGGCCAAAATGGCTGACCTAGGAAACCTCTTCCGACTCGGCATGCTCCACAGGATGTAAAGAGACAAATTTTATGACTTTTGGACCAAGGGTTGAGAAGTTATAAGCAAAAAGCATTTTGTATGTTCAGACCACTAGGGGGCATGCGCTGAAACACTCCAGGTAATTTAATCCACAATCAGAGCATGTGTAATGCAGTTTGATTGTCGCTTTTTATGAAGATTGCAAGAGGGTTGGTGACACAATCACCAATATCTTTCAACAAAACTGCGTAACCTGACCTCACATCCATGAAAAGCTACTTGACTACAATCAGACCAGACTACAGTCGCACATGAGCAGAGAAATTTTCATTTTTGGGTGAACTATCCCTTTAAGGTGGTTCTAAGTGTCCTTAAAACAGGATTCATTTTTCTTTTTACATAAGCTAAATGGCATTTGAACAAAGCAAGCTTTAACAATAAAAAAGGCCAAAGCTGTAAGAAAAATAAACTTATTTCAACGGAAAAACAAGCTGGCAAAACCCTACTGGCATTTAGTTTCAGAAATTTGGCTGCTTTGCTTCACGAGTAAATGCATGTTGTTTAAGGAGTCCTTCACATATTGGGTTTACCAAGCAAAGGTTTACTGTTTTAAAAGCAGACACACACGCATGCTCATAAAAAAAAAAAAGCAGACCGGATATAGCGCTAAAGAAGCACTTTTACATACCAAGCTTTAGATTTACTTTACCTCAGATTTAAATTAATTTTAATGTTATTAATACGACGTGGTACACAGGCCTGTGCAACACATCACATATTTATATTGAAGTAATTTAGCAGACTCTTTCATCCAAAATGAATTAAAACTGATTCAACAAGAAGAGGCAATTTTCAGTAGGGATGGGTACCGAAACTAGTACTTTATCGGTACCGATGATAAATTATAAAAGACTGACGTGTCGATAAGCTCTGACGTTAACAGTTCTGCTCTCGGTACTGGAGAGTTAATGCTAACTAAACGTTACCTTACAGTAGCACAATTTAACTTGCAACCTTTTCTAATTTGCAATATATGATATTCGTCTGCACTGTTGGAAATCTCACGTGAGAAATGTTCATTTTGTTCCACCAAATGGAGCTACGGCAAGTGTGCCAAGTGTAAAATCCTTCACTGTTTTCAGCTGTGCACGCGCAAATGTGCAAAACTGCTGCAAGTGTCGATTAAAATATAAGAAACGAAAGGGTGTGTTTTCTATGGTTTAGATTTCAAAGATATAAATACATATGTCATATATGACAGTGGGCGTCAACCACCGTGCTACGAACTGGTAACGCTCCGTGCATCAATTGGTACCGCACAAGAAATCAATACTTATTATAATAATGACTTATTATCCGAGTCTGAACAATCTTTTATTTAGAAAAATCTTTAATTTAGAAAAATCACCGTATTCTCTCGCATACATCTCGGTCACTTGAGCACCCAAATTTAACCTACAAGCAGCAAAACAAGAATCAGACGTCCTCGGAAAGTTTCTTTGCTAAGGAGAAAAGACCCAGTGAAGGGCCTACGAACTGCCAAGGAATGGATCTGCAACCCATTCTTCATGTCAGTGCAATAACATCAACTGCAAATGACGCAAATGAAGGCAGCATTTTAGGGGCTGTTCGCATATCACGTCTTTTCTAGAGTTCATGCTAGTTCGTTGTTTCCAGTGGAGGTGCGTGGCTTGACGGGCTTGTGCCTTCCAGATGCACCCAGTTGAATGAATTACGCAAGCGCACCGTGAGTCACGTGATAAGAATTGACCGATCAGCTTCAGCTTGTATGGAATATACACATTTCGGTAGACTAATTATCTCAGACAAACACTGCAGTGCTTTTTAACTTTTTCAATAAATAAAAATTGTATCAGAGTGATAGCAACGTTTTGTCAGTTTGTCATCCTCTGAGTAAACAGGTGATGGTCGCCTAGCAACCTTCCCCCCACTTGGTCCGCAGTAAAATTGTCAATCGTTCACCGGTCCGTGGTGATAAAAAGTTGAGGACCACTTATATACAGCATATATTTCTAAATATGGCAAAAATTGTTGTTTACATATATTCACAGTTGAAGTCAGAATTATTAGCCCCCCTTTGATTTTTTTTTCTTTTTTAAATATTTCCCAAATGATGTCTAACAGAGCAAGAAAATTGTCACAGTATGTATGATAATATTTTTTCTTCTGGAGAAAGTCTTTTTTTGATAGTCTACAGAACAAACCATCATTATACAATAACTTTCCTAATTACCCTAACCTGCCTAGTTAACCTTATTATCCTAGTTAAGCCTTAAAATGTCACTTTAAGCTGTACAGAAGTGTCTTGACAAATATCGAATCAAATATTATTTACTGTCATCATGGCAAAGATAAAATAAATCAGTTATTAGAAATGAGTTATTAAAACTATTGTGTTTAGAAATGTGTTGAAAAACTTCAACCGTATATATATATATATATATATATATATATATATATATGAACAGTGTGAGGGATCAAGCAATATCTTGAGAGATTACTCCTATGAGAACGAGACGAAAAAATTCGAAAGTTGTGCAACCCTGCTCATAACATCACTGATGAACAAGTCATCCAATCAGCTTCACCATTTCCATAACAACACTCAATGGCAAGATGGAAAAATGGCTGATC